>NW_009939688.1:0-41054 GCF_000696875.1 Nestor notabilis | reverse complement strand
TGAGGGATACCACTCGTTACTGGTCTCCACAATTTCTAATACTATAAATTCTATTGCCAGGGAAGAACACACTCAGTGCTTCCAGACAACCCTACAACAGCTAAAAACCACCATACTTGCATTTTAGGACACATAGAAACTAGAATACAAAGTGTATATATTATAAATTTTAGAAGACATATGATATTGCTGGTTAAGCCATACTTTCTACTCTGAAATAGTAAGAAAATGTATAGTTAACTGTATTGAAGCAGGATTTGGCCCTTGCATTGTGTCAGTCTTGAGTTTTTTCAGCGGTAATTTGTCACAGTGATAGAGAAAATCTTAAGGTCTTGTTTCTTGATCTGCTTGTTTAATAAGAAATATGAGAGAGGGTTACAGTTAAATTTTCTTATTCTTGACCTGCAGTGTGTCATTTTATCTAATTATGATGATAAAGAATTGTATAATCTCATGAAGGAAGAGCAAAAGACAGTTGGTTAATTTTCTTATCATCAGACACAATAGTGCTTTGATAAAAAAGAAAACTCTGGACATATAAGAATTGAAACTGATAAAAACCACATATGAACTGGTTTCTGGACAAAAATTCCTAATCTTGCAAAAGGGGGAAGTTGTCGTCATGAATGTCTACTAATAAACATTAAAATACAGAGCTATTTCACTTAATTTCATAGCTATTCCTGCAATGCATGCAAATGGAATTTAATTAAAGATGAAAATGTTACATTAGATAATGGTTTTGACCTCCTGCCCTATTACTGGCTATAAATACATTGACCTCTGCTTCTGGCAAGCATATTGCAAATAAAATAAAAAATACATTAAAGAAATATATTTATTAAGTAGAGTTTGGTAATATTAGGAAGCATTTAGATGCTCTCTAAACACATAGGAGAATATTTTTGTCCCAAAGACCTTTCAGTCTCAAGTGGCAAAGGTGAGAAATATGGAAATGAATACAATAAGCAACATGATCAGGGTGAAACTAGGCATGTACAATACTCATGTGCTTCTTTCCACTCTTTTTAAAGTTGAGCATATGCATTTCATCGTCATTTGGTCTCTTCAGTTCTCTTGACCCATCCCTTCTTTCTTCAATATTGAACACCAATTTCAAACCCTGTGCCTTTATGCACTTCTAATTCCTCTGTAATATTGTATCCATTTTGAAATGGAAATGGTTGTCACTCTTTGCTAAGTATCCATGCATATGACTGTAACTGAATCTTGTTATTGGACTGTTTCTTTGAATAGTTGCAAAAGGTGATGAGAAGCTGGGTTGAAAAAAGAAAGAGAATTAGACTCCTATGATGCTCTAGTTTCTACACGAGTTAATTTATTGTTTTTCAAGTTTCCCACAGCTATTCAGGTGCAGGTCATTTATATTAAAAACCTATTTAAAACCTTTAGTATGGGAAAAATTTGTTCTTCTCATGAGTAGATATACCACATGGGAAAGAAGACTTTTCATGTCTACCAATACACAAAATTCATTCTGAAGTACCCTTCAAATATTTCAGTTACCAAGTAGAAGAAACAGTCTACCTAGAAAGTCCAGCCTTGCATCTTGCTTCCCTAATAGATGTGCCTAACACAGCTACAGAAGAACTGATTTATTTTCAGAATTTCAGTTTCTCTGTAATAGCTCAGTGTTCATTTTCTTGATAAAGGAATTTTTGCATGTACTGTATACAATTAGGTCTTAATCTCACTGTGGATGAAACAGGACTCCAGCACTGAAAGGTCAATCTTTCAGCTTTCACAATAGAAATAATAACAAAAAATACCCATAGGCAGAAAGAAAATATTTAAGTCTATGTTCTAAAGAGTTGCTGCTATTCTCAGAAGAGATGAAATTGCCATTCATTAAGACATGAAAAAAATCCACAATTATCAAAAAATGAAACATCCAAAAAAACTAAAATAACTAAAATCTCAGAGCAACACAGGAATGGCTAAATTATCATCAAAGCAATAGTGGTTAAATGCATTCAAATCATGTGAACAAACTTTGTCATCTCGCCCACTGATGATGGAAATCAGTGATGAAATATTATTTAAATCAGAAAATGCATGTACTTTGACTAATTTAACTGACTTGAAAGATCAAGACCTTGAAGCAATTACCAGACTTAAACTGAGAGGCATTGATATGTATTAATGATCATCTAATTTGTAAAAGACATAGAATTCTATATTTGTATGAATATTTGGGAGTCTCAGAAAAAGAGTATTTTTATGGGAAAAGGAACTCCTGTATGTGCCACTGTTTAAATCCTTTTGGAAAATAAATAGAACTACTGCAATGTGCTTGTGCAGCTACGTTGAGTAGATAGAATCATGGAATCATAGAATGAAAGAATTGTTAGGGTCAGAAAGGACCTTAAGCTCATCTAGTTCCAACCCTGCTGCCATGGGGCAGGGACACCTCACACTATACCATGTCATCCAAGATTCTGTCCAACCTGGCCTTGAACACTGCCAGTAAACATTTACCACTTCTTTGGGCAACCTATTCCAGTGCCTCACCACCCTCACAGTAAAGAACTTCCTTATATCTAACCTGAACTTCTGTTTAAGTTGGAACCCATTACCCCCTGTCCTATCACTACAGTCCCTAATGAAAAGTCCCTCCCCAGCATCCTTGCAGGCCCCCCTCAGATACTGGAAGCCTGCTTTGAGGTCTCCATGCAGCCTTCTCTTCTCCAGGCTGAACAGTCCCTACTTTCTCAGCCTGTCTTCATATGGGAAGTGCTCCAGCCCCCTTATCATCCTCGTGGCCCTCTTCTGGACTTGCTCTAACAGCTCCATGTGCTTCTTAGGTTGAGGACACCAGAACTGCACAGAGTACTCCAAGTGAGGTCTCATGAGAGCAGAGTAGAGGGGCAGGATCACCCCCCTCAACCTGCTGGTCATGCTGCTTTTGGCACAGGCCAGTATACGGTTGGCTTTCTGGGCTGCAAGTACACACTGAAGACGGCTCATGTTCAGTTTCTCATCAACTGACACCCCCAAGTCCTTCTCCGCACTTCTTTGCCCAACCTGTAGCTATGTCTGGGATTGTCCTGACCCATGTGTAGGACACTGCACTTCGCTTTGTTGGATTTCATGAGGTTGGCATGGGCTCACCTCTCAAGCATGTCAAGGTCCCTATGGATGGCATCCCTTTCCTCCAGCATATCAACCGAATTGGCAAACTTGATGAGGGCACACTCAATCCCACTGTCCGTGTTGCCGACAACAAAACAAAAGCAGTAAAAAGTAACAAAAGTAAAGCAGCTTTAACTTAGGACTTCCTTAGTTTTAAAGGTAGAAAATAAGAGCAATTCAGATCCTTCTTCCTCTGAAATCTAGTGATTTTAACACAACATTTTAAAGTACATACCCTATAGGGTACTAGTAGCTACAGGAAGTAAACTATAACAGAAATGTGCATATTTTGCCCCAGTGGTGAACACAACTCACAAAATATTGCAAAACTATGAGTATGAATTCAGCAGTCTAAAAGTTGCCATGTATAGGATTATGCTAATTTTGCAACAACCACTTACAAAAAGTGTCTTCTGGAATGCTTTTCTCCAAATAGCTCTTTTAATCAATTCAGTAATGGTGGTTATGTCAAATGTATTTGAACAGAGCTACCATCCATACAGAATTTCATACAATATGACTTCGAAAAAATGCTACTTTTAATGTTAATGTAATTTTACAAATATCCTATAATTTTTTCACAAGAAATAAGAACTGTAGCTGAAAAATTCTGGAAAACTGCCCAAAGCATTTTATTTCTATACTAGTTTGAAGTGTGACATTCTTATCAATAAGAAAATTTTATTAAGGAAACTGTATATCAATTAACCTCATAGACATCAGAAGACAATGCATAATTACCAAGTCATGCTCAGAAGACCGCTAGTAATACAATTATAAACAGTTTATGATTGTATGCAGTGAAGTGTCTGCAATTTGGATCAGTTACAACACCTTTTTTGTTTGAATACACAGTTTACAAGGCAATGACACCTTTCAGAGAGCAAGAGTGCTTTCTATCTCTTACTTTTCTCTGATTAATTGCAATCAGGATTTTGTACTCAGTGGCTTCCATCAGGCAAAACTGTAAATTGGTTTGAGTATGTCAAGAATTTAGGGAGATGGAAAACAAAGACTGACACCCCATCTCATAACATGCGAATTATGAGAGGCATGTTTTGAAAACTATGCAAAACTTATGTACGAGTGAATAATAATAATTATTACTTCATTTATTCTGATGTTCTGTGTTCTTCATATTCTTTGTGTATTATTTTCCTACTGTTCAGAGGCATTAAGTATTGTACATTCATAAACAGAAAGCTGGTCATGAAAAAATTAAAGCCATTGCTGAACTTAATGCCAGACTTTGAAGGAAGAACTTATGCTTTGATGGGCCTAGCCTGCATTCTTAAATTTGCCAAAACATAATTCTGTTGTTCAGAAATCACTGATTCTGGGGAAAGTTTGTTTTAAACATTGTCTGAGTTTTAATGTCTGTCTGGCCACCGAGTTGTGATAGCAAACTTTTGCATCACATTTTGTGAAGCATATTCAATGTTATTTTCTGCATTTTAAAACACATTATGAGAAAATATAAACTGCTCAATGTGGTGTTATCTTTAACTGCTCATAAAGGTTTTCAGTAGGTAAATATCATTTTGCAGCCTACTGTTTATATCACAAGTAACTGAAAATGCAGACAAGTGCATTCACCCGGTATGCACCTATAGTGATACATCTAAGTTACCAGGTGAATAAACTACCTTGCAGAACCTAACCCCTTCTCTTTCCGATGCAGCCATCACTCACCTTGTTTCAGCCATCCAAATCCTTTCCACTTTTCCTAGAAATTTTTTGTCTAGTTCCACACACAGTCAGAACAAAGGCTTCCACTACTAACAATGTGCCTGGCATTTTGTCTACCTATATGTACCCACTTCCTATATGTACCCACTTACAGGAGTGATTAAGTTCAAAGAGGTATTTATATTCAATGTTTCACACAGATTTGTGAAATGAGGGCATGGGATTTAAGGCAATGACCTGCTATGTATTTACAGTCTGTTGAAGTGTAAAACTTAAAGAGCTTTTCCAGTGAGAAAATCCACTCCTTCTTCACTTAAAATATGACACTCACTATTTCTAAGTTTTTTATTACGTTAAGAAACAGCCTTGAAACTATAGCACTGTTACTGTATTCAAAGTTCTTTCTATATAAGCATGCAGTTTTAGAAAATGGCTTACTTGTATATTTTGTTTTTAGGTATGTGTTAAATTCAAACTTGGATGTATCAGACTTAAGATGGACCAGTTATGGCAATAATGGTTGAATTAAAAATATCTTTCTGATTTTTTTTTTTAAAGCTTTACTGTATATCTTTCTCCTGTTGAAAGCAAATAAGATTTAGAAAAGGTCTTCTTGTAAGTCATTGTATTTGGTTTGGGTTTTTAAAATATAATTTGAGTCATAGGTTCACAAGATGTAAGGCCAGAAGATATCATTGCAAACATCCAATCTGACTTCATAAAGATCATAGTTCAATTAGCTAAACTTTAACATAGCGTGACTTATAATGGATAAACTGTTTCTAATATTTTGAGGGATGGAAAATCCCTATACACCCCCACAACTAATTACTTCAGTATTAAAACCATTTAAATAACGTACATACACCAGAAATGTTCTGACCAGTCACTTTTATATGGCTATTAACTTTCACAAAATACAGACATATAAAGAAGATATTTTTGTCCTCTATTGAGGGTGGAAAAAACAGTAAAGAGAAGGATAATACAATTATGTTTCAGAACGATGAAGAAATCTCTCATGAGAGTTCAAGACTGCTACCTCAGTTAGCTAATGATTTTCTTATTTTAGCAGTACCTTTAGACTTCAAGAAAAAAAGAGATGTTGATGAGTTGGAAATATTCTATAGAAAATGTTACCTATTAAACTTAACTCATATTTTCTTTTTCAGAAAAATAATTGCAAAAATTTGCCCTTTTATACAGACATAGCCATACTCATTATGTGACAAATGAATAGGTTCTGGTTTCACTTTTCAAGAGGCAAATGAAAAACTGTGGATTTTTATAAGAATAGGAATGAGAGCGAATGTAAGACTGGAAAAAAAAAAAAAAAGAAGTAGTTTTATAATGAAAAAATCTGTAAGTTTGAAAAGAGATCAGCCTTGGCTTGATCATACATGCATCATTGAGAAGAAAACTGGTGATGGAGTCCTCAGCCTGGCAGAGACCTGAGAGGATTCAGTGATAAGCATAAAGTCAGAATAACAATGCATCATAGCTTTAAAAGCAAACATATAATTTAGGAAGCATTACATTTCCTTCTACAATCTTAAAAATGTTAAAATTAAGTCTGAATATTTTCTGTAGAAGACACAGCTCAGTTCTTAATGCTTTTCTTTATGTCAGACTTTATTTAGTGACTAGCACAATTTTAGCTTCCTGCGTGTCTGCATTCAACTGGGCCTCAAAGCTAAACAAAATATAATGACTATTAATTATGAAAATTTTATTATTAGAGAAAGGCAAGGATAATTCAAAAATACACCAAAGAGATGATTACACTCATGATGATTTCCTTTGTCTAAAGTGTAAAATTAAAAACCACACAGTTTTGTTTGTAATTTTACCTGTAGACAAGACTGTCACCTCATGTTGTGAATTAATCCCGTTACGCACCTAAGCACAGCCGCTTGCTTGCTCCCCTGCAGTGGGATGGGTGAGAGAATGGGAAGGGTAAAAGTGAGCAAACTCATGGCCTGAGATAAAGACAGTTTTAACAGAGAAAGCAGAAGCTGCACAGGAAAATAAGCAACGCATTCACTACTTCCCAAAGGCAGGAAGATACTTAGCTATTTATAGGAAAGCAGTGCCCCATCACATTTAACAGTTACTTAAGATGAATGCTGTAACTCCAAACTTACCCTTCCTCTCTCTTCCCCCAGCTTTTATTGCATGATGTCATATGGTGTGGGATGGTTGGAGTCACTTGTGCCCCCTCGGAGCTTCTTGTGCACTCCCAGGCTACTCACTGGTGGGGCTGCATGAGAAGTAGAAAAGCTTTTGGCTTTGTGTAAGCACTGCTTAGCCACAGCTAAAACATTTCAGAGTTATCAACACTGTTTTGATCACAAATCCGAAACCCAGAACCATACAAGCTACTAAGCAGGAAATTAATTCTATTCCAGCGAAAACCAGTACAGCTTATTTCCGTAAGTTATATATATCTTTGCACTTTATTCCTGATACTAGAAATATTTACAAAAGGGCAAGAGATATTCATTAACAAGATTGTCATTGTTGGTTAAGGTGCTGTAAATTACCTATATAATTTATAAAAAACATTTCCCCAACTTTTATGAATCCAAAATAAACAAGTCAGTTCTCAAAAGAAACCATTCACTGCATTGTCATAAGAGTGAAAAAGGAGTGCAAGATGTGAATTTAATTCCACTGTTTATTTTAGCTTACTTAGTTTATATAGCCTTTCCAGAAATAAGTGGTCTAAATGACTCAGTGTTTAAGTAAAGAAGCTTTTAGTGCTTAAACATAAAATCATCTAAATAGCCAATTCAAAATCCTTGAAAGACAGCTATTATTAACTAGAATCTTACAACTCCATTTGATTTTTTTATTTGTCTCTGTGAAATTATATGGTGAAAGCATGATGACCTGAAAATTTGCCCTGCAGATTCAGGCGGGTCCACAGGGAAGGCGGAGAGAGTTGTCCTTAGCTTCTGGTTTTTTTACACCAATGAGACTGTTCTGGGAAGGGTGACCTTGGATTGAGAATGAAGTCAGAGAAATGAGGTGGATCAGCTCCAAAGGCTTTTAAAATATTCTTTACCTCTAAATACAGAGAAGAGGGACAACTCTGTAATTCATGTTTTTTTGAGATCAGAATGAACTGTTGTGATTTTCTGTTTGGCTTTGTTCCTTCACGAGATCTTTCATTACATGTTTTGGTTCATGAGTAGCCAATCTGCTACTTTACATGCAGTGGAGTACTACTCTTCCATCAACTTGATAGGTCATCTTTGTTGTTGTGGTAGAAATTCTTCAAAAAATATTCAGCCACTTCTTTTTTAAGAGATTCTTTTGGTTTCATCGGTTTTAATAGGAGCTGAACTGTTTCATCTAATATATCCAAACACTCAATTACATATAAAAGCTTTTCGGCTCTTAAATTTTTGCTAAAATTTTGTTGTTTAAAATATCTTTCTTTCTAATAGTTATTTGATCATGTTGTCTTACTGAGAATAATTGTACTGTCTCTTCTCAGCATTCCTGAGGGCAGAGGCTATTAACTATTCAATACATACTTAAAGGAAGTTGCTTAACCATTGTCAGAAAATGGCTTAGTTAATGTACAGGGGGTTTACGCTTATATGATTTTTTTTCTATTTGGTAGTCTAAATGTTCTTGCTTTATTATACATAAATAGTTTCATTAGTACACAGTAAGAGCACCAGGAAATTATAACCTATCATTTCAAGAAATTTGTCATCTCAATTATATAATGAGCAAACAACATGTATGCCATTTAGAAGGAAACGTTATTTGTAAGATCTGCTAGTGCCAAGGCAATTCTCCGTCAAAAGTGCAATGATGCTGTTTCACTCTATATGCTATGTCTACACTGGGCAGAACTTAAAATAGTATAGAGAGTCCAGTGTTTCATTCTCCTTTAGCACACTTTTGAAGCAAGCAATGTATTTTTTGAAAACATTCTAGTATGACTGGTTTTTATTCAGAAGTCTATAGAGAGCTTAAATTAGTAAAAATCGGACTCTTTTAGAAGTTATCTTTTTTTTGTGTTTTTTTCAGAAAAATACTAAAATAAGGATCATCTTAAATATAATCTATGGCTTTAAAATCATAACCTTGCCTCCTGTTTTCTTTTTCAATATTTTGGTGACATCTATCTTTTCATCTCTTTGTGCATTCACCTACAATCACAAGTCAAATCTCGTAAATTTTAAATATTTTTTCTATTAAATTAATTATTTATATGTTAAGATGTAACTTATGGAAGGAGAATCTGCTTTTCAATAAGGCAGTCTTAGTGTTTGCTTAGTTCTTAATCAAGGGATTAATAACTTTGAAATCTGCAATTCATAGTATATTTAAAATGCGTCACAGGCTCAGAAAAAACATAAACCTTAATAAATGTTAATTGGTTAGAATTAGATGGGAGAAAGTTAAACTAATACCTTATAGTATTTGTGTTTTGTTGTCAGTGGTATTAATGCCACTGATAAAGCAAATGTTTTCTTAAGTTACAGAATGTACAAAACTATTGAAAATCTTTGTTTAAATGAGATAGCTTATTTAGTGAAATAAAATATGTAACAGAACCTGTGCTAATGGATTGCTAGATACTTTAATCACCAATATAAATCACAGTGAGCATTATTTAAAGTTCAGTAGTGGCCTGATGTTAAAAGAGAGAATCCTAATGGTTTTATTCAAAATAGTGATGAATTAATATTGAAGCTGCTTCCTCTTCATCTACTTGCCAAGTTTCACCATGTGATATTTATAAGTAGGGTTCATTTTTTCAGACATATTAATGGTGTTTTTCATCCTTATTTTCCCACAGTTTATTTCTTTTGTCTAATTATGCTATACTTTCAATGCTCTGAAACAGCTCCTTACTTAACAGGAAAAGGTAATAATTTTCTTGTTTAATTTGGCACTTCCAAATGAGATATACAACAAACACACAATGCTCAATGCTTTCTGTTGTTTGAAAACATTTGTTTTCATTCAGACAAGAAAATTTTTCCCATGTTTGAAAAGAAATACACAAAAAATTTACTTAAAAGTCTGAGAATGCAACAATCAGATTTATTCCAAATATAATGGTTCCTGCAAGGGTTAGAATATTTACTATAACAAAAAAGATTTCCTTGGTCATAAGCAAGAAAATTTCCACTGATACACATACAAAAAAGGATGAATGATATGTTGAACAAAAAAACCTGACCCTATGAACTTTATTTTGTATAATGGCTTTTGTGTCTAAATATCTCACAGACAGCTCTGTCTGATTCCCATATTACAGCTATAGGTTAGTTAGCATTTCTTAGACAAAAGAGAGCACAAAGGAACCATTCCTCAGTAAAATTTTTCCTTCAGTTATAAAAATATTTCGCGAGTAAGTTCAGTGACCTACAACACCCTGATTGATTGCCAATACTATACACTGTTTAGCAGCATGATCTCAGTAAAAGATACTAATTAAAAACACACTTAGCTTTAAGGATTTGAAAAATCTTGTAAAATCATATCATTTCAGCTTTGATGGGACAGTTCACATGTTGAAATTTCTGCACAATATTGCATGGTTTCCTGAACAGATTGCGTAAGAAAAGTAGTGTAACATTTAGTGTAACATCCTGCAGATGGCATGTGCAAAATAGGTAGACAGTTATGTCAAGCAAAAGAAATTTCTTTTGATTTGTTTTAAGAATTTGGAATGAAAAATTCCATTCTAAACTTTGATTTGCATCGCAAGTCAGGAATAGGTAGTCAGTTTTCCTTCAGAAGTACCCCACTCTCTGTTGATCACTGCGAATTGCTCAGGTATCATTCGGCTGGGGAATAAAGGAACCTAATGAATAAATTTAATGTCTTTTAAAAAAAAAAACAAAAGTTTTTGTTCCCTTATGTCTCACTAATACATGCTCTGTTAGGGAAAAGAGGAATTTATTAATAAAACTGGGGTAAGAAAAAAAAATAAGAGAAACACCAGCTTTTCCCTTCTTCCACAGAACTGTTATTAAAGAAAATGCTCAAAGAAGTTACCTGGAGTATCTGAAGTTAAGGTTGTATGTGTATACTGTGTAACACAGAACTATGTTAGACAGGTGCTTGAGATGCTGCCTGAGAAGTAAAACTGTGGCTTGCGTAGGAAGACAATTTTGTTTAGATATTCTAAGAGGAAAAGCCTGTGGATTTTGACATTTTTCCCTTTTAGAGGGAGAATTAAATTATGCACTGAGCTCTCAAGGGACTTCTGAGCTGGGATTCCTGAAGTTAAAAGAGAAAACAAAGTACTGTGTTGTGCTGTTGCTAACCTCTTGAATAGACTTGTGGATCCAACATTTAGATGTAGAAGTAAATTGCTTAAAAGCCTGTTGCTTCTCTATTTCAAAGTTTTGTATTACTTATTAACATGAAAAAACAATCCTAATGTAACAACATTTCTTTGCAGTGGCTTCCATTTGCATCATAGAGCTTCCTTTCCTCTCAGCTTTTTCATTCATATGTACTTTGTGTAAAATGTTTCATAAGAAAAAGAACAGAAAACACGAATTATATGTTTTACTTAAAAAAGTTTTTCTTTTGGATCCTATGTGTAAATATAGAAAGGGTTTTTTTTTGATTGAAAAAAAAAAGAAGAAAAAAAACAAAAGAAAAAAAACCAAACAAACAGAAAACCCCTGGAAGTAAAAGCCTGAAACTAGTGTTCAGACTGAATAGAGGTGTGAGACTTAGGCAATCAAATATTCTAATTTGTGCTTCCCCTGTCTGGATGCAGTGGGCATATTTCACTTCCCTGTCATGCTCCAATCCACTGTTGCTAGGGAGAGAGGATATGATAGTAAAATGACTTTATGTATTAAAATTGATTTAAATTACAACAGTCATTCTCAACATAATCCTTTTAATTGCTCTTAGGAATTACAAAATTAATTAAGAAATATTTTGTGACACCCTCTCAATTTAAAAAATAAAATATTGATTTAACTCATTGAATGATTAGCACCTTGTGAAAAGTAATCATCTTCGCTTTTTATTTCTATGAAGAAAATAAAAATCACCAAAAAACCAAATGAAAGTTGAATGTGCCTAATAAAGAAATATTTCTCTTTTGAATCCATTTCACTATCTCATGCCTACCCTTATCAGCTAAACCAGATGAGATTAGTGGTGTCTTGAGTCCCATTAAGAGGAAGAAAGCCTTTGTTTTTTACTTGGTAGCACTCACTTTCCTGTCATTTTCTCTCCTTCTAAGCCTTTGTGCTTAACTTAAACTGCTGGGAAAATACATTAACCTTTAAAGGGAAGTGGCAAAATAATCTAATATGTGAAGTATAAAAAATATTTCCTTCAGCTATAGTACTTATTTCTCTTTCTGTACTCATTATGTGTTTATGCAGTTTTTACAGTTGCATGCTATTAGCCAGATTTAATTAGGTGACTCAGGATATAGAAATATATGAAGAGAGCCCTGCCACAGTTAAAGATATATACCAGGAATTCAGAGGATGACAGGAATGGCAAGGGTGGCATTAAACTCATATCTGCATTGCCCAGCCCTGAGTTCCCTGAATTCTGGAGTTCTTCCTCTGAAATATGCTCCGAAGTATCCTCAGTCTAATTGCAAATCACATTGCTTGTCAATGGCTATGCGGTGAGAAAGAATAGGAAATTCTTGTCCCTTCTCTCATGTCTTTGTTTACACCTTCTTTAGCAATAGTAGAGTGACAAGGCAGAAATCATTATTTTTTGTTCAGAACGCTGGAAAAGTACCTTATTCTGGCATTGAGATTTTCAAAGCAAATAATGCCAGTCAGGTTCCACAAGATGAGTGACAAAAGTCAGCTGTGCTATACCTAGTATTTAGATAAATGGTTGGTTTTAGTCAAAAGCATACCTTTTACTCATCTGCAATACTGGTGTTAAAGACAATTTATAAGTGCACCTCTTTAATGAATACAAATGAACAAAGAAAGAATTATATTAAAAACGTAAAAGTAGAGACAGCTGGGATGGGGGAGAAATTCAGTCTGTTCCACTCAGGCAGGATTCTGTATAAGGGTCATGAATACTACTTAAGCAATGGGCCATTAGGGCGGTGTGGTTATCATGAAATAATCTCACCCCTGGAGAGATAACTATGGACCAGATGTAGCCATGTGCTTCTAAGTACCTAGGGGTGTAGTTATCATGATAATCACACCCGCTGATTTAGCTTCATTGCCACTATAAAATTTCCTGTATTTCATCTTAGTACAAACCTAACAGAATGTTTAAGTATATTATTCTGACCACAGAAAACTGCCAATTAATGCAATAGTAAAGCAGATGAAGCTATGATGCTACTGCAAAACCACATAAAAGTGTGGTAGAGACAGTAGGAAATAGTATTTGTAAGGTAAGCTTGAAGGAAATAGATATTTGTTTCAGAGAAGGAAGGGTACATTACCATATGTTTAAAGTATTTGATAGGCCTATGCTCCACTTCACCAGGCCAAAGCCAAATTTTCTATCATTTCCCCCCACCCTTGCCTAAAATTTGACCTCTTATAGGTAAAAAAAGGTAATGAAGGACTCACTACCTGTAGCAACAATCTTTAGGTAACTTTTTTTCCTCCAAAACCAGCCTTCATCAAACCTCTTTGGTTCCTTTCTCCTGAGAAATTTCAAAGATCTGTATTTACAGTGTTTGCAGCAAGGACCCCACCTTCTTTTGTCTGGAGACAATGGCTGGGATGGCTGTTGGCAAAATATTCACAGTCCCCCCCAGAGAGACGAGCTGTCAAGTAATAATAAGGCAGCAAGGAGCAGCTGGGAATAGAGTCTGGGCTTCTGTGGAAACACTGCTGAACTTGACTTGTTTTAAAGGCTAGGGGCTCCATCTAAACAGTATATGGTCGTCTCTTCACGGAATCGGTTTAACATGACACATTAGAAAAAAATAGATGTATTTTCATCTTTTCTGTTTGGACCAAATGAAAGGCAAGAAGGGGCTTTGTTTTCTTTTCATGATCGATTCTGATTCTTTTAAAAGGAACAGATTTCTGTTGTCTGGAAGAAACCCACATAAAACAGCTGATTAAACCTGAACGAAATGAAATTAAATGTTTTCAGTTCAGTGAGATTTTATGACACAGAACAATGTTTGAAATATGTCTGAAATTTTGTCAACTTCATCAAATAATATGATCCAGTAGAAATTAGGACTGTAAGATTTTCGGTTGAGAATCCTGTGACTCATCTAAGGTGTAAATTTCAATATACATATAAGACAGCCAAAAGTTTAGTGTAAATTTTATGATTAATGTTGATTAAAAAAATTAAGTTTTAAGAAGAAATTTTACTACAGATAGCATCCAAATAAAAAAATTGATGTGTGTAGATGGTCTTATCTCAAGTTTTTGAAGTATTATAAGCTTTCGTGGCAAGATCTCAAGTCACATGTTATAGAAAGTACTGTCAACTACATTAGGACAGCAAGATGAGAAGCTGTTAATCTAAGACCTATCCAGATTCCTTAACCAATCAAGATATTTGCATGAAAATTGAATTTTTGGAGGATATTAGGCACAGGGAAAACACTTATGAGAGGACAACCATTTAAAATTACTCAAGAATGCATAGAAGAAGACCCAGTAAACCATAAACAAAAGAAATGAAGGCATGGACAGAACTGAAGACAGAACCTAGCAACACAGTTAGAAATACAAAATATATAAGGCAGAACATCACTCCAAATACTTTAATGTAGCGTTTTAATTGCTTCTTGGCTGTAAGGAGTTCATGAGGAGAACAATAACAAAGAAAGCTCAATAGTTCTGAGAAATAAGACAACAAACGGCAGAGGAAAGGAGTAAGTTACAAGGCAAAAGAGAATGGGAAGGAATCAAAAGCAAATAAAAATAATAAAGACAAACAAAAGAAAGAAATTTGGAAAAACTAAGGAAAATTAAATAACATAAATAAACAGAAGAAATTCTATAAAAAATTGTTATCAAAAGCAAGAGAACAACAATATGTAATAAAAGGGGTAAATATTATTTCCCCTTCACCTCAGTGAACTAGTGGTATTCATATACCATTAGAACTGCAGCTGAAATGCCATTTATTTTGGTTTGGAAAATTGGAACACATTTAACAAGCCTTTATAAACAACAGAGTTCTTCTCACTTTTCCACATTTCTAGCTCTTCTAGGAACTGCAGAACTAAAGGCATAAATCAACTTGATCAATAAATGAAGTTGTGGAGGCAGAATTGCAAATACCTTGAGGAGTCATCAGTTTTCAGTAGTCTGTGTTAACTCCTAACTGTTTCTATACTTTGAATAGAAAACAATTCTGAAAAATTATCACCTGAATATGTAATGACTCCTCATATTTCGCACATACACAATTCTATATAAATGTATTATTATGTTCCTGTATCATGTTAGGCTCATATTTAGAGATTCTTTTATCTGAAAAACGTTTATACACGTACTTACTTGAAAATACCTGTGTCTGAAATTTTGGGTTTGGGCTTGGGTTTGTTTTCTTTTTTATTCAAGAAAAACATATAAAGTATTTCTTCAGGAGAAGACATACAAGGAAGGATTCAGAACTGTCATTGTTAGATAATATTAGCATGATCCAAATGTGACTTAGTTTTAATTTTTCTTAGAAGAATTTAGAAGAAAATATCTGTATCTAGGGAGCAGAAACTAAAGGTAAGTACTCTATATGACTAAACCAAAGTACTATATAAAATTATGTAAGGGGTGATCTTTGCCATGCAGGATTTAATTCATAATAAGCCATTGTGAAGGAGAATGGAAGAGGTAAAAGGAAAGGAAGGACATAATTTATCAGTCAAATTCTGGCCAAGAACTCTTGTCCTGTGGGCTTTAGCTCATGACCTCATCCTCTTTTGACCATTAAGTTTGAAATAAAAGAGGTGCGAAGGGCTCTACCACTCAGCTACTAAACTGACAGAAAAAAACCCCAAAACCCTGGTAACTCCACAGCATGTAATTTTCAAAGTCCAGCTCACAATCACTTGCTTTTTGAACAAGGAAAGGATTCAAGAATTTTATGGCTGAACTGAGTTTAGGCTTTTGTAATAGAAACAGGGACACTGGCAAGAGACATGCAGTTCACCTTTGTCTATCTTAGTCAAAAAGCAAAGCGTAAGGGGTGAACAGATTACACAGGCATAATATATTTCATGTTTTTGTTAGCATTGGTGAGCCATTTATTTAAGAATCCTTGAGCAGTAGCTCATTTAGCCTGATAGCCTGATTAGATTTTTATTTTTTTTTTTAAGGCTGCTTAGTTGCCAGGTAAGTTTCTAACAATTTGAAAGCATTTAAGAGTTAATTTAGCTCTTTCCTTCTCCTCTATATGTTTTCTCCAAGAGAGATTCATGGGGATAAGAAGAATCTAGTAAGGTAATTTCCTTAAGAAAACAGGCAGACATAAGATTTCATAATTAACTCCTCTCACATATTTTAGCTTATGTAGATGTAAGTTATCTAATTGCTACTTTATTGGGTCTGCATAGATTGCTTGTCTTTTAATGACATCTGTATGTTTTCTGCTTCACTGACATTATAGGACCCATTGCTGTGATCTATATAGGAAAGTTATATTGCCTGAGTTTGAGATAGAAGAAATTTACGTACTAAGAGCTCAACACACAATCTCTTATTTTCTGCTATTTAGTTTAAGAACTAGAACATACAAAGCAGCTCCACAATTTGAGTCTAACTTAACTGCATCTCCTATAACAAGCCAATTTACCTACCTGCCTATACACACAATGGTGATACTGCATGAGCATATAACTGGTTTATTTTATACTAAGAAGTAATATGTGCAAATAATCTGATGAATTCAAATATTCTACAACTCAGAATATTCTATTGCTTTGATAATGGCATTAGCCATTGCCTTCCTTTCCTTCATCTTATTTCAACATCTCCTTTTATTACAGTTCAAAATGCATACACCATGAATAGCTTTCCCAGACATAACAGAAAAATAATAACAGAGGACAGAAAAGTACATGTGTAAAAAAAGTGCAGAGAAAGCAGGGATCTTAGCAAGAGAACAAAACAGAACAACCATACTGGAGAGAAGTAAGGGGAGCATAGCGGGAAAGACAAGGTATACAACATTTTAAACATTAGCAAGAATGGGAAAACACATGTTTCAGCAATAATGCTGGTGAAATAGAAGGTATTTTCAGCTTCTGGCAAGATGAGAGATTAAATGCAAGTATAGTTATATTTGATATAGAGCAAAGAATTTATGAGACTGAAAGGTCTGGGTAACTTGTGATGACAAGATAAGAAGTAGTGCTGAACAGACGCTCTTTGATAATGAGGGAACTCGATAGGCCCCTAAAAAAAAAAGAAAAAAGTCTGTATATGAGTTATATGGAGAGACAGCATGGAAAAATGGGGATGGGGAATTTGGATATAAATAAGGAGGAATAAGCAGACATCTAGAACTGTGGCAGTAAGGAAATAGTTATAGTGAATGGCATTGCTTTAGATTTAGGATGTGTTGATCTTTAAGGGTTTAAAGATAGACCTCTTTGAATGAGCAAGATTCTACATTTCATTTGTTTAGTTCATTGATATATATTATTCTAGTAAACCTGACACTTTTGCTCTTTAATAACCACATGAAAAACAAGATGTGTGTTTAGTGAGAAGAGTAAACTTGTGTTTTACTTTACTGTTTTTATACACTACTATTTTTCATCTGTTGCTAGTTGAACCTGGTTCATCTTTTTAATTTATTTTCTGACTTCTATCAGCAGTCAAACCTTCTACCAGAATTCAGAATGAGTGGTTCCCTACAAAGCAAATTATAATTTGAACTGATAATGTTCAAGGACATGTAGTACTCAATGAAGATTGTTTTTGTAAGTGACTAAATACTGAAGTGAAACTGAAGTATCTGGCAAACACAGAAACAGTTTCTTAAGACATTATTCTATTGTTATAGAAAATGTTAGCTTTTTTCCTAGAGTTTAATGAGTTGAAATTTATAAAATGAAAACTAAAATAACATTTACGAACATTTAAATAGAGAAAGTAAAGGTGAAAACTGTCATACTGAAGTAAATTTCATATCTCAAATTTAAACAAGTGATATTGGTGCTCTAATGAACCTCAGAAAAGTGCCTTGACATAGATGGAGAAAATCCTTTAGGAAGAAACTCAGTGCCAGCTTGTGTATGAGAAAATGTTTAGTGTTAATGTGCTAGCTGCTGCCAAATCGTTGCTCAGCCTTACCATACTTAGGTTAGACCTCACTCAGCCTAACAGTTGTAATCACCACCTTTCAATCTAAACAGGGTAAGTAGAAATGTGGTAAAACTGCCAAGTAACTCCACCTCCAGAACACAGCTGTATCCAACAAAGAGCTTACCTAGGGAATGAAGATGCTTTTTTTTTTTAGCCAGTGTTTTGCATGAAGGCATAAAATCAGGAAGTGCTGGTTAAATGGAAAAGTTAAAATAGTAGTTTTCTGCCCTCGTGACATGGTGCATTGGCCTCCTTAGTCATGTTTGTGGTACCATGCACTAAATCAAATCATAACGTATTTGCTTACAATATGCTACAGGAGTTGTGCCTGAGCATAAAGAAAACAACATGAAAAGTAGGAATGTGGAGATTACAGATGGATTAGGTGTAGCTTTCTGGGAAATACACATACAGCCATGAAGAAAAGATAGCTTTGCCCTGAGCTAAAAAGCAGGTTTTAGGTACATATTGCCTAAAAATCTCTCAAAGCAGTGAACAAAAGTGCTTTATTGTTTGATTTCTGCTGTGTTCAGAGAATCAAATTTTTATTTGTAAAGAGGATTTCATCAGGAAAGTAATGTCTGACTGAATCATCATTTTTTCATCTTGAATAGACTGACTCACAAAAAGCTGAATTTTTGATAGCTCTACAAAAGAAGAGATGATAGAATATCAGCTGCAGCATTGTGAACTGCAGCCTCTTAGGACTTTTGTGATCCAGATTTGTTCCCAGTTTCATATGAGCTCTGGCCGTGCTGATAGAAACTCTGGATACTGCAGACCTTCTTGGAAGAAAAAAGTTGCATTAGTTTACATATTCCAGTAATCTTCGGGCAAAAGGTAATACTTGAGCTTAAACTGTCAGCTTCTCTAAAATACCTACCTGTTGTCCTTACCATTTATCTTATTAAGGATTGAGGCACTTACTATCAAGCCAGGTAGATGACACAATGTTGGCAACTTGTTCCTACTGAAGTTCTGCTACACTAGGTAGCACAATTAGATTAAACCAATTGCCTTCACAAACCTGAGTCCTTGTCTGAAGAATCAGTTTTCAAAGACCCTACATCCAAATCAGTACTAAGTATCTTCCAGAAACCTGTAGAAATCTTGCACTATGTTAAGTTCATAAAATTCAGCCCTAGAGACATTTCAGAGCAGTGTCTCAGTCCTCTGCTTGTCCTCATTGTGTCATTCTACATGTTTAGTGCCTGTCACTAATACAGAGTCACTATCATGTGCTTTGCTTGGCAGAAGTGGCCTCTTCAAATGAAGTGAATGCTATTGCATGCATGTATTTTTCTGGGCGGACAAAAGCTCTCTGATGTTAAGAGATGGAGCAGTCACCATAAGACTTCATTTACAGAATTCCTACTTGGGAGAAAGTAATTACTGAAAGACCCAACACAGCTGTCAAGGTGAGTTATGCTAGTCTCTATGTCTCCAGTAAAAGATAATTTCCTGTTACAAATAGATTAACCCTATCTAGCTTTCTTAATTACCACCCACTTAAATTCTACTTTGCACAGTCCATGCTTTTCTGCATGTGTGAACTTCATGATAAATGTGAACAGTGTTGCTGTCTTCATGTCTCGGAGAATGACAGAACGATATCAAGAGCATTGTCAAACTCACAGAAAAAGGCTCAGGTTGTAAAGAAGCCATTTGTGGGTAGAAGATTTGATTTTTACTTTAAATTTAAAGAATTGCTTTCTGATTATTAAGATGGAATATAATTCTTGATTCTTTTTAAATTCAGCAATTTAACAACAAAACGATAAAGATAATAAGATACATTTTAGGCAGAACTCTCCTCATAGCATGGTTTGGAAAACCAGCATGTGTAGAGAAGGAAAATTGGGAAGTGCATTTAAATATTTATTCAATTTGAGGAAATGTCATATATATATCACATTATGAAGATAATAAAACATCATAATTCCTTAAATAGTAAGCACTTATTCTGATAGCCTTTCTCTTTACAATGGTAAGATGTGAATCACATTTTGGCCCCAAGAATGACTGTGGACAAACAGTGAAAAAGGGAAGTAAAAAAGCAACATTTCCACTGTTTGAATGCACACATGGACATTTGCACATACATGCACAGCTGTTACTCTCGGAAGTTCACACAGTTTTCTGAACTTCCTGCTGTTTGGAAGTCACTCAGAGCAAGCCCAGAAATAATGCTATCTCATTTGGCCAATCAATATAATACCAACAGAGAATATTTCCAATGATATTTGTAGTACACGCTCAATATACGACCAACTTATTAACTTAGTTGGTAACAGCATAATTATTAAAATATTCCCAAAATTTGAATAGGAACACATTTGTTCATAATATGCACACAGAAAAAAACCCCAAGATGCATAGGATAGAAAATAAGTAACCTCCAAAATTAGTAATATGTAAAGAAAAATGTTATTTTTTAAATTAGTGCTGTGTATGAAATTCTGCCTTGCTTCTGTTTTATATTCTTCCTCTAAACCCATAGTTCAAAAATATTATTTTTAGGCAATTAAGAGTTATTTATCCCATTTTTTGTACATTATATATTCTGTGAATTATTATGTGTATCTTTTGGGGGGTGTGAGAGTGTGCGTGTGTGTTTGAATATAGGCTTTATTTTATTCTTATAATTTCTTCTTTACACCATTTTTTGGTTAACATTGCTTTGTTGATGTGCTGTGATACCAAAGAAAGACATTTCTAACACATACAGAAGTATCATTGTAAAGTACATAAATCAGAAATTAGACTTTAATTTTCAGTGTACAGTGAAATCAGAAGCAGTTTTTTGTAGAATGAGATTTATTGAAATATGGTCTATTTTGTTTATTATATCATTGATCTTCACAGTCTTGAATTTAGGAGCCATTTTATAGGCACTTTACAAATGAACAGAGATGAGATTAAATGATAATATCAATTTTGCATGGCAAATAGCCTGCATAATTCAGATGGAATTACACAGATGACACCAGAAAAACACTGAGTTGAAAATAAAACTGCCTATGTATTGTCTTAGTCCATATCTGTTTTTTAAACCTTGTTTATCATGAAATATGAGTGTTCTGCTGCTCATTAATATTCGTATCAATGTTTGTTTGTCCAAAGTAGGAATGGAAATGTACTCTACCATCTGATGTCCTAGTTTATATTCTTTTGCCTTGTTTTAGTTTATTCATCAAACACTGTGAGTAACAGGCTGTGAACAGAGGTGAAACAGCTGTGTCACACATTTTCCTGTATTAGAGCTGAACAATTATGTGGCGGCAAGTATTGATAAACTTCAGTGTAGTCATAATTTATGCCAAAACAGTCACACTAAATTATTTTGTTTGACAGTGAATCAGATCAGCTCAGAAAGTCCAGCCTTCCAGGATTCCCACCTGCCAAATAAAATTCTACTTTAGGTTCTGTCAAATGCCTTTTCTGGAGAATTAGAAATGAAATAATCCTGCTCACTGATGATAACAAATTACAAGGTAGTGTGAGATGACAGAAAAAAGAAAATTGATCTTCAGTGAAATTCTGTGGTGGAATCTGAGAATGAAACAGGTTTTTAAATTACCAAATTGAAAATAAATGAACAAAATGCTCAAAGTTAAGCTGGTTTTCATTAAGCAATAGTTCTAAGACATAAGGTTGGATTTTTTTTCCTCTACTTATAGGATTTTTAACGTCTTTAAGGAAGAGGTTTCTGCAATAAAGTTTTTTGGTAATATATTTGTGAGTTATATGTTTCAGCTCTGAAAGTCTGACCCTATCTTTCCAGGCTTATATCCTCTCCTATTGAAACAATTCCATTTTTTTCTTAATCATGTAAGATCTCAAGTAGGGGACAGATTTACTCAACAGTTCAGTGCAACTAGAAGGATTGTTGGAAATCAGTGAAATTAGCTGAAACTAGACCTCATATATTTTCATACATAACCATATATATCAATATATAAGCAGACTTGTACTTGTTCCATGGAATTGTTCTCAATTTCTGACAATAAAGTCCATTCCAGGTCCAAAAAGTCTTTAAAAATAGAAGTTCAGTATCATCTGAGCCTTATGAAAATAAATTGATTTTTCCATTGAGTAATTGAAAAAAAAAAGGGTCAAAACTACTTTAAAATTTCTACTGCACATGTAATAGTAATGTAGCTCTAATGAATAGTATAGTGTATATACGTAAAGAAACATTTTAAATTTTCAAAATACCATATTTTTTTCTTTTTTACTACCAAAAAAAAATTACAAAACCATTATATGAGTGATTTAGAGAGAATCCTGTTTTTTGTTCTGTTACATTAAGGGAATGTACTTATATCAAAGATGTCTCTGAACATTTTATCTGGCTTGAGTACAAAAAGGCCTTTGCCCTATTGTCAACTAATATACTACAAATTAAAATACTAAATTCACAGCAGAAATTAAAAATGGGGAATTGCTCTTGATCTGTGTAGGAACAGGTTCAGAATTATTCAGTGAATACATTGACTTTGTACAGTTTATTCACGTTAATGGTTGCAGTTATGCATTTTTTGTAACACAAAATGTTCTTCACGTCATCAGAAGATAAAAATCTCTTGAGTTTGGTTAGACCAGTTCTGAACATTCTCAATTCATCAAATAATATTGCTGTATTAAAGAGAAATCATTCCCAATTGGCTGTGTACAATACAAGAATAAGCTGCTCTTCCCTTATCAATACTCCAGAATGTTCCAAGTGACGTATGAAAACTCAACAGAAAAAGGAAAGTGGAATTTTATTTGAACTTATTAAACTCTTTCAAAAATATATTTATAGGGATATAAAAACATGTCTATCTGAACTGTGAAAAAAGTATGTCTTTCTCCTAACGAAGTAGGTTTTAGTTTTGCTGGTATGAAAATCGATGCTGCTAATTAGATTCACCTGAAAGCTGTAAGTAATCTCCCATAAGCACTTACTGGAATATAGGGGCAGCTTATACCCAACCTAAGACTTTTTTCGGAATGTTTATTAGGAAATAGAAATGTCCACACTATCATCTGAGTTAAGAAAACCATCTCCTAGTTCCTTTTTTCCATTTCTTTTGATTTCCACATACCCCTGTCTAAGAAGTGGTATCCAGATTTTGTAAAGAGAAAGGTGTGCAGACTGTGGAGGCAAAGGGCAAGGACAAATCTACGCACTGCTGAAGAGCTTAAAAATTTTGAGCTGAACTTCATATTGACATTTTTAGACCTGTATTTTCTGAATTAGGTCAGATAACTTAGGATGAAATTTATCCCAACAAAGAGTGTCCTTTTAATGCTTAGTTTTGGTATGGTTAGGAAATGTTTTTTCTCATCAAGTGACTATGCATTAAGCTGTACTATTAGAGTAACATAAAAACAGTCTAATGGCAGGGTTGATGAATGTGTAGGTGGATATAATGTATGAACTCTAGTAAGATTTGGGAAAGATGGAGTAAAACTGATAAGGAAGATGCCTCACTGATACAGATCTGTAAAGCACTGGCTGAGTTTGTTGGACTATCTTGACTAAGGAGGGTAAGGTATAATTTCCTCACTGACTGGATGTGTGGCTAAAAAAAGGTTTGAGCACAGGGAAAAAGTACCCCTCAGTTTAATTTCAAAAAGGACCTGTATCTGGCCAAGGATATCACAAGTTATAACTGAAGTTTTTAAAGTGAGAGTTATGAATTAGATGTGTAGGCATGAATCGCACATGTGCCATTTTAACATTTTGCAAGTTTGTTTTGGGATATCTTTGGACAAATCAAGGTCAGAAAGCCCAGTTCAAATCTATTTTGGATTTTTTTCTTTTGATTGTTTTTTTTTTGGTTTTGGTTTTTGTTGTATTTTTTTATTATTATTTATTTGTTTTTGTTTTGTTGTGTTTTGTTTGTTTTTGTGTGCCATAGCAATTCAGAGGAGTAGCAAAACAAATGTTTCATGAGTCAGACCTCTGCTTGTAAAATCTATTAGAACTTTGGCTAAGGAAAGCTGTTTTTTCACAGAAGTTCATTATCAATAGTTTTAGGATTAAGCTCCAACTGCAGCATTCTGACAATAAGACACTTTAAATATGGGGGGGGGGATGTTTAGTGGTTTGGGGGTTTTTTGTTTGTTTTTTTAATATTATATTGCTATGACTCTGACTGGTCTTTCACAACATTCAAATAGTAACATATTTTGGGACAGTACTAAAAGAGTAATTATTTGCAATATTTGGAGCAGCTCCAGTTGATTTTTTGGAGATAACTTCAGTAAAAACTCAGTGCACTGAAAGTGATACAGCAACTGTCTTTTCCTTCCTCTGCTTTTCTTTTTCTTGTAATTTTACAATTAGTGATTTACCTAAAAATCTTTGTATATTTTGGAATTAAATCCTATCTTGACAAATATGGACTGACTTAAAGTTAGCAGTACTTTCTCACTTTTGAACGCAATGTGTCCAGAAATAATAGGATTAGAATTTTAAAATGAGTTTGTAGCATAGGAAACATAATGAAGGCAGAAAAATAGAAAAACATATTTTATCTCCCTTCACTATTATATATAAACATATACACACTGTGAAATAATCAAATACTGCAGAGCTAGTAAATATAAAGTAAATTTTACAAGATTAATGGTAGCACCATTGTTGCAGAAAGCACAGTGAAAAATATAGAAAGCTTCAAAAAGTCAGTGGGAAAGAATTGAAATAACAATGCAATGCCAAATTCTAGGGTTAAATTCTGTAAATTTTATCTTAAAGCACCTTCACATTAATTTATAAATAAGATAGCTTATTAGGGCACAATTTAAAAAAGTTAATAAGGTATGGTAAGTAAGGAAAACACCACCATACGTGATTAGCCCCAGCTTTCACTGTGATCCATCTGAAGTTTCACTAACATCTTTAGATAGGCTGGAAGGTCCCTGCACAACCTGTCCTTATATGCCAGAAAGGAAAAAGTATATGTGTACTTATTTCCCACTAACCTAACACTTAGAAGTTGTTCTAGAAATTGCTACTGAGGTCACCTGGCCATTCCAGGGAGATGTAATCACACATTTCCCGAACCTGAGCATGTAAGAAAATCTAATCCTACATAAGAACTCCAATTGTTATTCATATATTCATTGTGTTGTACTTGTTCATTTCTGTCAGCTGTTGACTTTAGGATTGCATT
This sequence comes from Nestor notabilis, assembly GCF_000696875.1. Classification (NCBI taxonomy): domain Eukaryota; kingdom Metazoa; phylum Chordata; class Aves; order Psittaciformes; family Psittacidae; genus Nestor; species Nestor notabilis. The sequence goes on along the minus strand of NW_009939688.1, from coordinate 15,763 downwards.
GGTTTGTTTGTCATTAAAAATGTTCTTTTCAATCAATAATAAATATCATCTGGAAAAAGAAAAAAAACCCAAAAGAACAAACAAGTAAACAGAGAGACCAGAACATGGTGTGTAGAGAAATATACATCTCTGTTTTAAAAAAAATCTGTTGTAAATAGAAACATTCGTGTTCTCTTTAATATTACCTGCAGTCAGCATCAAGTAATTTGGGACTGTTTATTTTTCTGATTCTTTGTTTCCTAGCTGAAGCATTTTACAAGTCTACTTCTAAAGGCATAGTGGTCCTACCAGCTTCTGAAATGTTAGCCCTTCTGCAGAGCTTAGAGAGAGATATTGAGAATGAGTATACAGTAAAGAGAGATTTAATGTTATGAACCAAGAATATGAAGTTGATGTGAAAGAAACATTCTAGATTTTGATCACATCTTTCTTCTTTTGCGTGTTTTAAATAAAAAAATCTATAGATCAGAACAGGAAGAAAAATGGGTGTAGTTTCTGCAAACAGCTTTCTAAGATATATCTCTTTGAGGAGCAGTAATTTTGGAAATTAATGGCCAAAACATGCAGTTAATATTCCTTCTTTAATTTTGCTTTGATCTTATCATAGTTTAGTCATTCTCTTCTTTCTCATTGCTACAGCCTGAGCTATTCTTACACTGTTGAATATTTACTCACACTACTCCCAATAAATGACTTCTGAGAGCTTGTGCTTACCAGTGTAAGAGTTTCTACTCTAACCTAATCTATTAGTACTTGTACAATGAAAAAGTTTTTTCCTAAGTGCTAATGCTTTGCGTGTGTCAGCATGCTTTCCCCTCTGTGGCTGACCCACAAAGCTTTAAGTCTGCGTCTCTTCCAGCTGTCTACTCAAGCTTTATCATTGCAGATGAGAGATGCAACTGTGGAACAGGCTTTTATTCCAACATTAAAGTCTCCAGTAAGTCACACCAAGCCTGAGACTTTGATGACAGTATTTGGAAATTATTTAAAAGTGTGCATAGTTGAGTTTGTTCTCTGGCCTGAATATAGTTTTATTTTAGTTACGAGCATAGGCTGTAATCACAAGTTAGTGCTTATCAAAGTACAATTTTGGACGATACTTATGACAATAATATAAGTTTAGGGTACATTTTTCCTTTTCAGAAACAGCATCAGAGATGAACCTATGATATATCACAGTAAATATCTCTGTTAAAAAAAATATACAAGAACTTCTGAGACTCCTGAACATAATGGAAATATGGAATAAACTGAAAGCTTTACCTTCTCACATCTGCCAGGAAGACTGTACTGAAACCGAACTCTTAAAAATTACTGGGAATGTTGCTATGGAATGATTGTCCTCAGAACCAGGTGGCAACATGGATGTACAATTCAGGGGATAAGGTGAAAGCAATACAGTATTTTTCTCACTCATCTTTCTCAAGATGAGTATCATTAATCATTGAACTTCTTTTGCATTCTGTTATGTTTCTCACAAATCTGCATCTTCCTCCATTCCATTCTATTTAAAGAACATCCAGATGGTCCTTTAAATTTTTATGGGCAAAAGTAATCATTAGTTGAATCAAAGCAGTTTTATATAGCTGTCCAAGATGAGATGAGATTAAAGGCTAGAACGTTCTTAAAGATGCCACTGTGCTTACTGTTGTCTCAGCAAGCTTAAAGCTTATTTGCTTGTGAGGGTTCTGTTTGGGTTTTTTTGGGGGATTTTTTTGGGTTTTTGGGTTTTTTTGTTTGGTTGGTTGGTGGGGTTTTTTTTTGTTTTTTTGCTAAAATGTGAAAGAATTTGGCATTGCTTTACTTACTTTTTAGGTCGTTTACATATTTAGAAATTTTTTACCATGTGACTGACCTCATCTGGGCCTCTTTCCCAAACCTCCTTCTAGTTACTAATTAGTTTTAATGCCAGAAATCTATTTTTTTGGTTTATTTTGTTAGTCAGGTATAGCAAAGTTGTAGCACAAGATAGATTTATAAAACCTGAAGTAGATCTTAGCAGATGTTTTTGCTGCCAGGTGACAAATTTATTCCCATCAGTGTGCAGCCAATAATTTGTTAGAGGTAAAATTAATCCTCTCTTGAGTTATTAAAGAAGAATTAGAACACTGTTTCCCATACCTACAAAATATTCTCCCAAAAGTTTCCTTTTCTGGATTCTTTCTTTCACAGTTATTTTGTTGGTCAAATTGCTTCATAATCTGACCTCTTTTTTAAAAGTACATACTAATTAGAATTTACTTATAATACTTTGTCTTAGTTGCCTCTAGACTCTATAAAAAGTTGTTCTAACTGTTCAGTGATTTTCAATGTTTGTGGAGGTTCAATAATTTTCTAGACAACATGTGGTACAAGATTGTGAGGAGAGCTGTATATAAGCTTCCAATTCAAAGTTAATCACATGATCTACACAGGCTAATATAGCCTTTATAGTAATCATCATTGCTGAGATGTCCACTTATTGATTCTTCATATACTGCAAAATCAACTTGTGTCCACATATTTTTCTTCCTGTCCTATATTTCAGCTTTTTATTAAAAAAAAAAAATGGTTAAGACTGCTTTTTTCTGTGACATTTTATTTATAGTGCTACACTTAGCTGCTAAAAGAAAAGGAAATATTATTGTCTGCTGCACAGTAGAGGTCAGTTCCCATTTTCTATTGGATATTAGATTTAAAGTAGATGTGAAGTAAGTATTGCTAATTTGTATTGAGCTTTGTAAAATGAAATATTCCCAAAAGCAGGCTAAAATGATTTCTTTAGTTAAAGTTGTCTTCTCTCTCAGTTTTAAGTCATTTTACAAAAGCAATCAAAATTCTAGCAGTTGGAAAAGGGAAACGGTTTTTAAAATCATAACTTTTTAAATAGAAATATTCTTTGATTTAGTATTTTAACTATTAAAAAAAAAAAGTGTTTTCCTTTCTAGTATACACTTTAAACTTTTAAACTTGAAATAAAGGTTCCAGGCTAGAGAGCCAAGGCATTCAGAAGTGACGAGAAAAGGAAGTGAAAACAAATGTATGCATGTTAGTGACTTCTTGGCAGAGCAAGTGACCATGAAACGGATGAAGAAGGGAAAAGCAGGTAAAAAACTGAACATACAGAGCAAAGGATAATACAGAGAAAATGTCAATGCAGAGATTTATAATGCAGAGTTTTTCAGAAACAAACAAACAAAAATCCAAGAAAGAAAAAAAAAAAAACAGGGATTCAGAGAGAACATGGGCTAGGATCATAGAATGGTTTGGGTTGGAACAGACCTCTAAAGGCCATCTAGTCCAATCCCCCTGCTATGAGCAGGGACATCTTCAACTAGATCAGGTTGCTCAGAGCCCCATCCAGCTTGCCTTTGAATGTTTCCAGGGATGGGGCATCTGTTACCTCTCTGGGCAACCTGATCACTGTTTTACCACCCTTATTGTAAAAAATTTCTTCCTTGTTTCTAGTCTAAACCTCTCCTCATTTAATTTAAAACCATTACCCCTTGTCCAATCACCACAGGCTGTACTAAAAAATTTATTCTCATCTTTCTTGTAGGCCCTATCTAGGTATTGAAAGGCTGCAATAAGGTCTTACCAGAGTCTTCTCTTCTGCAGGCTGAACAACCCCAACTGTCTCAGCCATTCCTCAAGAGAGGTGTTCCATCCCTCTGATTTTTGTGGCCGTCCCCTGGACTTGCTCCAACAGATCCATGTCTGTGTTGTATTGAGGACTCTAGAGATGTATGCATTACTCCAAGTAGGGTCTCACCAGACTGGAGCAAGGGGGTAGAATCACCTTCCTCGACCTGCTGGCCACAAATAAATCAATGCATCTCAGCTGTAGCGAAGTCTAAAACTGAAAATTTAAGAAATACTTCCTAGGTTTTCCCAGACAATTTTTTGGCCATTGGTGCAAAACCCAAATCACTATATTAATTATCCATGGTTAAACATCTGGACAGTTTAATGATTTCTGTAAACAAATTAAATCTTTGCCTAGTTAGTTTTCTGCCTCTAATTTTGATTGGCCTGGTATTTCTGGCTGTATTAATAATAAACTTTATTACAGTGGTAGGTCTATCTAATGAGAAACAGCAGAAAGTTGGTTCCAAGGCAAAACTGAAGAGAAATAAGTGGATTAATTCTTTGCTACACCGTCACCTACAGTACGAAGCACGGGACATATGCAGAATATGATGTACCTAGTAATGGTTTCTTCTCCTTTTTTTCTCTTATTCTGGAGTCATTGCAACAATCTTACGTAAGTATTATGTGTTGAACTATATTTCTATGTATATAATTACCATGGAAACCTGGAGAAGCTGTGCCCTTGTCAGAACATCATCAGCTACTGACTCATTACACACTTGAGTGAGAAAAGCAGTGGGGAGGCAAGCAGAGAGAGGAGAAATAGCTGCAAAACAGGCTGTATGATTCTTGGAACATCTGTTTTGAAGCCTCATAGTGTCTGTCAATGCATAGGCAAGATGCTGGGTCCAGGCTTTAATCTGGGGATCTGGCCAGTATAAAAATACTAATCAGTGCACAGTTCTTCACTGAGCACTAAGCAAGGTGAGAGGCACTATTAAACCACTAAACTGTATGAGGAGTTTCTCCACTCTATTTTTATTGGCTCATATTTAGACAGTTTCATTAGAAGAATTTTATAAGTACACCCACCATTCTGGATTTATATATTTACATATATGAGTGGTTGCAAAGTTGAAGCAGGCCCTGTTCTTAGGTTTTAAGCTCCATCATGAAGGCCATTTAGCCACATGCTATGTTTAGCTATTTTTCCTGTCAGGATTTATGAATTTGTACAGAAAGGTCTGTTGTTATAGTTTTATAACATGTGGACCACAGTTCACCCACAACCAGCCTTCTTAAAGAATAGGTAGTTGAACACAAATCACTTAACTACCTAGTTTGATGTGTTGTATGCCTATGGGTCAAACTTTCAAAAATATCTATGTCTTAGAATCCAAAATTCCATGCACAAGTACCACCAAGGTTTCTATTTCTAAGGGCCAGATTTGTAAAGATATGTAGATACTTAACTTCCAACCTTGTCTGTCTTGTAGTTCCTAAATTACTCAAATACTGAAAATTTCATGCCCATAGATGGAAAGAAGAGCTTGAAGTCATGAAATAATGCAAAGTAATCCCTGTGAACTGCCAGTAGATTGTCATCTGAAAGGGAAAGATCACTAAATAAAGGTAAGAATACAAAATTATCTGTATTAGTATCATTCTTCGTATCAGCTGCAGTTCCCAATACATTGATCAGATTGTTTCAAGTCATTTAGATACATCTTCTCTGCTGTGCCTTTAATAAATATCTTTTACTCTTCTTTTATCCCATCAGCTATCTCCTGTTTTATAACCTGACACTATAAAAATCTATGGCATTCTGTAAATCCATGTCTGTGCTGCCCATACAACATAGGCTGGATACAGTTCAGTCTGCAGGGGTAATAGTACATTAATTTGAAGTGTGCAACTGTTAGGCATCTCCCCTTCTTTTTCATCTTTTACATGTCCTTATGTTACTTTCTAGCTTCACTCACAAACAGTATCTTTTCCATTCAATATAAAATATGGCTGTCAAATTTACTCTTTCCTAAAAAGTGTTATTCCTGACTAAACACACTGCAATTTATCTTAGCTGTTACGCATTTGAATCATTCTTCGTCATTCCCTTCTGCATAATGCTTTTTAAATTTTTCTCAGGATCCTTCCCAATTATCCGCAATCTTGTATTGTACTTTTCTTGGGTCTTCTTCCAGCTTCTTGGTCCAGTAACTAATGTCAGATTTGTTCTTAGAGTATCCCTCATTTTCAGCAATCACATTTTTGCCTGTTTCCATGCCAGAGATCATACTGTGTTTTCATCCTACAGTTCTTCCCTGAGGATCTACTGTGATGCCAAAAAGAAATCAGACAGCTAAGAATGACAACAGTTAAAATTTTCTAATGGGTTTGTGTTTGTTTGTGGTTTGGGGTTTTTTGGGGTTGTTTTTTGGTTTGGTTTTTTTTTTTTTTGGTTTTGGTTTTAGTTTGGGGTTTTTTTGGTTTGTTTTGTTTTGGTTTTTTAAATCTCATCCCTTTATTTTCTTTGGGGGTGGTTTTGTCATAACTTTTTTTTCCTTTACATTTGTTACGTTGTACCTTATATTAGAAAATGCTACTTACAAAAGCTGGTATCAGTTAAAATGTGGAATAGAAAGGAGGAATAGCATTCAAGTATGCTTTCAATGGAAGATATAATGCATACCCTTATTCATATAAATTTGCCTTAGGCCTCTGACCTCTCCAATCTGTCTCTCTTACATACTTAACTAGAAATATCTGGTAAATCCTTTAAAGCATTCTGAAACTTCTAAATATGTATGTAACTTTCTGATAAAAACGTCACCTTCTGACTATCAAGTGTCATTCAGTTTTAGGTTGAATCACAAAGTATGAAAACAATTTTTTTAAACAAATTTGGAAAGTTAATTCTTAAAAATCTAAATACTGATGAAAATTGTTGCTTGTACAGTGACTTTGAAGCTGCTGTCCGAAAAGAAATGCAAACTATATAATTGTTTTCCCTTCCAGCTGGCAGGGGAGCCACAGGGATATTGCCAGAACTAATTGTTGATTATTATAAGCAAAGATACATTTTATATAAAAAGAACCAACAAAAGCTACTGAATCTTTTGTTCTCTAGAAAATGATTGTCATCATTAGGGAGTATATGTGTTTATTTCTATGTGATACTATAATTCAACTAATATAGAATGTAATTGTTTTGAAAACAGGAGAAAAATAATCTCTAGTCAGTTTTGTGGGTGGGTGGGGAAATATAAACCCTGAATTGAACTTAATTGTTATTACAAACGAATGATTTGGAACTCATTTATATGTGATTTGTTTTCTTCTGTTAGTTATTTTGCCTCTGCGTTATTCATCTAAGCCCAGGTGTTATGACTTAATTTTCATGTTGCCCATCCCGTCTGTATTGCCATTAAATAGCTACCACATACCATTATAACTAGCAAGTTTCAGGTATAGAAATAGTTTAGATTTAATATTCACCCATTTTTTCGGTTTTAATTTTTTGTCTTTTGGATAGTCTACCCTGAAGCAGTGGTTTTATGAGTGTTCTACATACATTTCTCTTGCCTACAGATGTAAGGGGTATAAAAACCCTTCCTTTCTTTCTTCCACTTTTTTTTTCTTTTCTATGAAGGTACAGAAGTCCCCTTTTTACCTTTTCTCTAGGATTTTGAAATGGACAGTAAAGAGTAATGCCCTAGAAAAATAATTTAAGTCCTGAATTTCGTAATCTTTCCTATCTTATTTTTAAGAGGTAACATTTGGGCTTGCTGGGATATTTCAGGTTTAATAGAAATCAAGATTTGTGTGGGTGAGATCTTTAAGATCTACTTACAGAAAATCAATTGTTACAGACACTTTTGGGTACTGAACATTGCAGAGGGGCCAAACATAGTGGAAAAGTTGGTATCTAATGTCTTATGACCTAAATTAAATCTATACTGAAGACTGAATTAGTCTTCCATATACCTCGCATTTTCTGTGGAGAAGATTCTGCTGTTCATTTTAGACATTTCTGAACTGATAAGGACTTGAGCACGTTCAGAGAATAACTTTTATGATTTTAATATAATTCATTGTGACTTTTATTGGCCTAAATCATTAAAATCCACCCCAATAAATGTGCTTTCCAGGAGCATATATGCAGACAGGTAAAAGGTTTTTTTTGCATGTCATAGTTCCTGTAACAACTTCCTGGAGCTATACAGTTCATCTGCAGATGAATTTCACTTTGTGCTAAGTATTATATACACACTGAAAGGAACTGGAACAAATTGGCACTTTATTCCACAGTGGGAATAAAATATTTTTCCTGATCACAGCTTTTCCCAAGAACTAAGCAAATTAGGGAAATAAAGGCCATTAAGTAAAATTAGATTTTATGCTATTTAACAGGTGTTTTGGTCTATTTTACCCTAAGGGTAGATCACAATGCAGTCTAAAAAGTTAATTGTTTGATAATTGTACAGTTTGCACATTTATTTCTAGCAGTTTAGCCTACAGTATATTTCTATTAAACTTCTGTCATCTATCTTTGGACCTGTTCTTTCTTTAACGCACCCAAGAATTATAAAGAATAATAGCTTAACTTTATTATGAGAGCATTTGTCTCTGATATTGTCTGAAACACTGGATAAACCCTCTGAGAAACAGAACTGGAATCAGGAGCTATTGTCACAAATTTATATTCCTTAGGGTGTTACTGAAAGAAGAACAGTATTGCCTGCTCATTTTCAATACAAATTTTCCTGGAAGATTGAGAATCACAAACAAAATAGTTTCATGTTGTAAAAACCAGCCCCTGAAGACTTTGCTCAAGAGAAACAGAAGATGCTTCTGTTAGTGTGGAGGTATAAATTCAGCCCCCTCCAAATATGCAGATATTTTTTCACTTTGCAATTGCCTGATATGAAAAATACCACAAAAAAACCCCCAAAACCAACGATCCCCCACCCCAAATGAAACACATAAAAACCCCACTTCCCTGAACACAGTGCAAGAATACAAATCAGCAGTATAAGTTTTAACGACCTGACTTTTATCATCTCCTATACATGCAATATATGCCCAAAATATGACATAAATATACTATTTTTCCAGGAGAAAAAAAAAAAAATAATCAAAAAAACCCAAACACAAAAAAAACCCCAAACATGCTAAAAACAAAAGCCAGTGCAGCGAAACAGATAGATAGACCTTCTTTCTCAACTAGTCATGGGCCCACATACAAAACTAAAAACACTTTTTTACTTCTTTTCCATCTGAAATGGGGTTACTGGAAGCTTCTCTGTACCATATCCCATTTAAGCAGTTAACCAGTTAAGTATTACATAAATATACATGCCAGAAATTTACTGGATTTCTGTTTCCTACATAATAGTAGTAAGCAAAGCGGTCCAAAAATGGAATAACTCATAACTTGGTACCCCAAGATCTAAACATTTATGCTATTCCTTTCTATTCAGCCCTGAGAATGAGTTCTTATCTCTTATCTCCTGGCAAAAGCCCTAAAGGTATTTCTTCCCCTGTCCTGTACCATCCTATTACATTTACATAAAAGCATTGAGTCAGAATTGCTTACTTGCCTCAGTCAGTTTCTCCCCAAGGTAGTTTCAAAAAATTTTTGAGGGAAGACACTAACATTTAAAAGGACAGTTCTGTACCTGGGAACATTTCTGGTGTTAGACACTTTCTGAGTAATTTTGTAAATCTTCAGATGATGAACATTTATACCTTGGAGAACATGAAAACAAAATTTCAGAAAAAGTAGGTGGTGACATTGCTAATTCTCACAAATATAATGCAAGAGTAATGTGAAAATAACCTTTAGTCTGTAGAAAAAAGTTTGAGCTACTTATTCAAATAAAATACCCTTTTTTTAGGAGAGTTTTTAAGAACCCATACTATAATCTCATTCCTTTAATTTTTTCTATGTATTGCATATAGGTTTGCATACTAAATATACTTTGCACTATACACACAAGAAATTAAAGTAAATGTGTGAAATACTGACATTTAATTTCCTTTAAAATCTGTAATAAACCGCCTTTCTGTTTAGAATACTTTTTCAAACTTTTTCACAGGATTGTTATGTTTCTGTTCTAGGAAAATAGATTTCATACGCTAATTGAGGGTCCAGTTTTAACAGGTTACTTTGCAAACTATCTCATAATGATTACTCTAATATTATATCAAGGTACTATCACTGTTGTGGGGAATTGTGTTCCAGTATTTACTTTTAATTAATAAATAGATCTTTGCAGTTTTGCAGCAACTTTCAACCCTAATAGAGTTACTCCAGGTAGACAGTGCAGCCTTCACTTCTGATACTCACTTTTGATCATGTCTAATGCAGTACGTTATGCAAAATGGGTCAAAGGCATAATATTGTGTGAAATGGATTTATGCCAGTAATAAATTTATGGGCAGGAACTCTTACCCTAATTTATAATTTCTCAGGCTACCTGAGAATGTAATATATATACTCAAAATTTCATACATTCTACCCAATGCTAACTTTGAAAAGATTTAAAAATCAAACCACCACAGTGCCTCCTGCTTCACCGGTATAGTGCCAGCATAAGCACTGTTTTAAATGAGATGAGCAAAAGCAAGTAAATCTGCAATAACAAATATCCCATGTTGATGAACCTGTAAAATTATTTTAAAGCATGTTCAGGGAGAAGTAAAGGAAATGAAGAGGATAAATAGGAAAAAATGGCAGCAGAATAAACGAGAGGTGTGCAACTATCTTCTTTCTAAGCTCTTACTACCCAGAGTTCAGAAATAGTTCTTGAACTATTCTACATTTGGTGAAAGTAACAACTGCTTTATCTCAAATTCTCTAGCAGTAGCAATGCCTATTCATATTCTACATATGTATGGCATAGAAGACCAACACATAGATTTATAATTTTAAAAATGTGACATTAGATCAGGTTATAAACAACTTGGTGGATGGCCAAGTGTTCTTTTACAATCCATAAGCTACTTGGTAGGTCCACTTAATCATAACTCAACATTTGGAAATTTTTGTAAATAAAAACGACTAAGAGATGCTGTAAAATTATCTTTGATCCACTGTTTAACCCGGCAGCCTCTTTTCTTTCTCGTAACTCTCTTTACTTTGCTCCTGAAAGTGGGAAACCTTTAAATGTGGCACTGGCTTTTAATTCCGTAAGTCCAGCTTTTGTGACTGGGTAGAGTAGATATTCAGAGCTAAGAGAAAGCATCAGATTTCAGATTTTACTGGATGTTGGTTGTGATGCTGAAACCAGGACAATATCATATAAAGTAGGCAATGTCTGGCCTTCTCAAAACACTCACTGATCAAGCATGTTTGATTTACTGACCAGTATGACTAGAGAATGTGATTACAGTTGTTGTTGTCCTATAAAAAACTGTTCTGAAAATTTCACTAACGGTAAATATAATCTCTATGAGTATCATGTTGTGCTTTTCATTTGAGGCAGGCATTTATAAATTCTAACAGCTCATTGTCTTGTGACTTGTGTAATTGCTTTTACTTGGACAAATGAATTATGAAATACTACTGTTTTCACTCAACGATTTTTGCACAGCGATATGTGTCAGCATAAAGTAAAAAAAGAAAAAGACATTGAAATGTCAGGCATCCTTATAAAACAAAAGAACAGCCTGTGAGTGAGTTGTCTATGGTAGTAGCAATTCTTACTGGTACTCTAAGGAAAATACTTTTTAAACACAGATATACATTTTCCAGCTCCAATGCATTTCCCTCTATGCTCCTAAAATCTCTGTGACCTTAAAATGCTGATCTGTTAATCATGTAAGACTACAAGGTACCTTTTTTGAGAAATAAAAGCATTTCCTTAATGAGGTATTAGAATATTGGCAGTAGTTTAGAATCTACTTTATGTCAGCTCCTGAATGAACATGGATTTCTAGCTTTGTATCAGATCAAATGTATGGGTCACCACACTTTGTTTAAAATATTAATTCCCGCTAGAATCATTGTCTTGAGCTCAGCACAGACATACAGCAACGACACAGTCAAGTGTATACTTACTTCAGTATTCTCCATGCAATCATGTGTCAAGTCTACTATACCAGTGGCCATAATTAGCAGATCTATTGTTTATTCCACTGACTTCTAAGAGAATCTTTTCAGTTGCTTTTGGTTGTTTTTTTTCTTGTTTGGGTTTTTTTTTTTTTTTTGTCTGGACAAGGGACAGGTTTCAAAGAAAGAAAATTGCACCGTGGCACTGCAGTGCACCTCTGAAGCCTATAAGAATGCAGAAGGCATGTAAATTCAATCCACTCATAAACAGATTAAACACTGTATTTGGTTCAGGTCACTGTATTTAACACTTTTTCAAGAACCATGTTGTTGACGTGTGTTCATCAAATGAGACATATGCACATCACAGCTGGGACTGACTGACTGAGCACACATGTGTATCTACTAAGTTGTTTGCAACAGTGACTGTAGTTAATTGTGATAGGTGACAGGTACATTGGAGGCCAGTCAACTCGGTGAACTGTTGATGAGTGTGGTATGAGACATGCTATATATTAACAATAAGTTGAAAATTTATGTTATTCATGACTGAAAATCTAAATCAAGTGAAGACAAGTAAAGCAGATTGGAGCTGTTCATAGCCATTTTCCTTGCCTCTACTTTCTCACTATACATAACGCTAGAACAAAGTATTTTGCATCATTTTTTCCAAATGTAGGTTTGCAAATTTCCTTTATCAGTGGAGATGACAACTGACTAACAAATTGTCACAGTTTATTTTTGGATGAAAAGATGTGAGACAATTTTGTTTTAACATTTGCTGAAAGCAGTTGTAATCTGCTTCAAAGCTCCTTTTTCTTAATGGAAATTTTTATGTATCTTAAAAGTAAAATATTCCAGTTTGGGAAAAAAAGTTATGGCTTTTGCACTGAAACTATCATCGTCATCATCATCATCATATTTAGAAAAAAAATAATGGCTTGATTCTACCAGCACTATTTCTTCTCAGCATTTTATTTACCTGCTCAATCAATGCAAGACGAATGGAAAAATGCCTATTTATCCAGTTTTATTTATACTTTACCTGTGTCTGTTTTGTTAGACTAAGCCTTTATTTCTTCATTTCTGCTCCTTGCTACCAGTTCAACTTTATTAATGTACTGAAACATCAAATGAACTCTCTCTTTCGTGTTGTGAGGTAAAAATGATGAAACAATCACATTTAATTTTTCTAAAACTGAAGTTGGAGACCTTGAGATAGGATAGTAGTCATAGATGATTCAGTGAGAACCAGACATGATAGGTTTGGAGAAGCTCTGGAAGAAGCCCTGTTAAACATTATCATCAGCAACAGAAGCTCACGTTAACAGTGCTTAAGACTTCAACACTGAATGAAGCAGGGCTGTCAGACCCATTTTGGGGGACAGAAATGTTTTAACTCAGAGTTCTCTTCTTTTCCTACATCCCCAAGTAGCACAGAAGTCACTTTGAGGTTTCCAAACTAATCCCTTTAGAGACTCCATAACATGCTCTCTGGTAGCTTGCAGTAGAACTGAGATTTTTGCCTTACTCTAATATTCCAGTAATGTGGGGTAGTGTTAATGCTAGAGTTTTGTTTCTAATGTTACAAAAACTGTAGCTGGCTAGGTGAGTAAAAGGGGTATGAATGTAAAATGCTCAACAGAAATGATGGGCACAAAAACCAAAAAAAATTGCCCGTTTAGTTCTATAAAAGACTCTGCAACAGACTGGTTTCTGTTGTCTTCTAATCCCCTATAATTCTTGAAAACAAACTGGATATCCCCCCAGGGGGCTGTAGTTGAACAGAATAATTGTCTGCATAATTTTTATGTGAGCTAGGTATCTACATCTCTTATACATGTTTCCTTCTCTCACATGATTTCTGCTTAAATAGGTAATCTGAAGTTCTGCCATGAAACTTTGGGAATTCAATCTTGATTTCAAGTTAGGATAGCAAGAAACTCACAATGCCATTTCTCAGTTCCTAGATACACATTGTGAGCAACACCCCTTCCTCTTCCTTTTGTATCAGAACTTTTAGATCCTCCTAGGGCAACTAGTTCTTCAATAATTCCTTGGCATTAGTGCTAATAATGGCATTGTAGTATGGTGTGTTTTTATTTTATACAACATTCCTCTGTGTCGGTTCCCATGACCCAGTGACAATCATTTTGGATGTGATCTTCTTCATCCAAAAAGTACAGTCTGGGGTTGGAGAACCACCTGCAGCTTAATATGCCACTAAAGAAACAGATAGTCTCGATGACATGTTTCTGTAACATTCGATCTTTAAAGGGTTCATAAAGACAGCATAGGACACGTCTCTTACACTTTTTGGAGGCATGCTCTCACAGAATGGAGAGGTGTAGTTAGGCTGGCATCTATTCAGCTATTAATGAGGTGGAGTTTACCTACAGAGAGCATTTTTTGCAAGATGTAGGTGTAGCAGAGGATGCTGAGTTACATGAAAGACTTTCCCAAAGATACATGGAGCTAACAGTGTCAATATAAAATTAGCAAGGATTTCCAACCAAATGGAATAATGTTGCTGCTGCTCCTTCTCTATCCACACTTCTCTGTGTTCTAGTGATGTTATGTCTGGGGCATCAGGTAGATACTATAAAGAACAGAATGCCATGTCAATAATATGTGGGCCCTGGCACATTATAGAGTTTCTAAAATGCTTGCTTTCCAAATTGTGAGGGAAAGGCCTCTGTGATACTGACATTATCTGACTTCTGTTCCACTCACTATGCTCTGATAGCTGCTCCAAGGCCTGGAGGCTTCTAGAAATTTGTGTGCTTCCTGAAATCTGGCTGCCAGGATGATGACAGGTACTCTGTAAGAGAACAGAATAAGTAAAACCAAAGATAACTTTCCCTATCTGCATTTTAACATGAAACAGGAACTGACCTGAAAGTCTGATTAACATCTAGATCATATATGCCAGAATGACATTCACATTAGTCTACAAGATTAGAATAAACTAAAGTTAAATACTGTTATATAGCTGTATAGACTTGTCTCTATGTTGGTGTTCAGGTGAGAAATTTATTCCCCATGAAACAAGACTCAAAACGAAACAGCACAGACGTTTTGCAGAATTATATGATGTGTTCACTGTCAGTGGCCAGAAAAGCATGACAGCATGACCAAATGGCTCTCTTTTAGTCTGATGGATTAGTTGAGAAAAGAGGTGGCGTTTGTTGCTACTATCTGATATGATGACTGTGTGGCACAGCTCTCCATGTTTCCTTATCTGTTTGTCCGGTCAGAGCTGCGCTTCCCTGTCAATCTGTATCTGGACCAGGTGGTACGGCTGCAGTGAGGTGATTGCAGAGAGGAGCACCAGGATGGCAAAGATAAATGTACTTGTACGGTGAAGCTTGCAAAGTGGCATGCTCTTGTGAGTACATTATACAGGAAACTCAATAGGGGATAATTAAACATCAAGTCTGTGTTTCTTTGTGGTGTGAAAACAGTGTATTGAGAGGGCGTAAGAGAGGACAGAGGCCACACACAGAGGAGAATGAGCCTTTTTCCTATTAAAGCCAGAGGGAAAAGGATTCCAGAGAGAGAACAAGACACAAATGAGGTTGAATTTTTAAGGAATGGGCAGGAGTGCCCAGCCAGGGCCAGGCTGATGTCTGTTGTTATGGCAACAGAGGGAGAGCCCCCTGTTCCAGAGAGAAAAGAGAGAGTGCGAGGGCAGAAAATTGTTGCAGAAGGAAGGAAGGGGGTAGGGGTTTGAAAATGGAAGGAGAATGAAGTTCAGTATAAAGGCCAGGCAGAAACAGTAGCATCAATGGTCACAATGCCTGAAATGCCCTTACAGACCTGTGCACAGCCAGGCCCTTTTCTGGGGGTCAGATTTGCCAGGGTCACTTCCACAGTCATCATCTGGCTGGAAGAATGCCATTGCAATGCCCTATCCTCCTGCACCCACTGCAGCTGAAGAGCTAACACCTACCTACCTTTGTGCACTGCCTGAGTGTGCATAATAGAACCATAGAATAGTTAGGGTCGGAAAGGACCTTAAGATCATCTAGTTCAAACCCCCCTGCCATGGGCAGGGACACCTCACACTAAACCATGTAACTCAAGATGCCATCCAACCTGGCCTTGAACATTGCCAGGCATGGAGCATTTATCACTTTT
>NW_009939687.1:57987-58251 GCF_000696875.1 Nestor notabilis | reverse complement strand
TTCTTAAGATGGTCTTGAACCTCATCCTCTCTACAGGAGGCCTAAAGTCTTAATTCTCACAGTCCCTGTGTTTGCCTTCCAAGACTTGGGTGGTGTGGTCTGAGCATCTGCCAATGAAGACTGAGGCAAAGAAGTCATTAAGAACCTCAGCTTTCTCCAAATCCAGGGTAGCCAGTTCTTCCGATAGCTTCCGGAGAGGGCCAACATTGTCCCTAGTCTGTCTTTTATTTGATACATACCTATAGAAGCATTTACTGTTATATT
>NW_009939687.1:40201-57846 GCF_000696875.1 Nestor notabilis | reverse complement strand
GCTCCTTATCCATCCATGGAGGTCTCCTGGCCCTCCTGCTGCACTTCCTTCTAGTCGGGACACAACACTCCTCAGCATGTAGCAGGCGATCCTTGAATATGAGCCAGCAGTCTTGGGCCGCCCTGCCGTCTAGGACTGTATTCCCTGGAACCTTACTAAGCAGGTTCCTGAAGAGGCCAAAGTCTACTTTCTTGAAGTCCAGGGCAGTGAGCTTGCTGCATGCTCTTCTCGCTGCCCTGAGGATCTCAAACTTACCCGTCTCATGGTCGCTACAGCCAAGGCTGCCCTGGAGTGTCATGTTCCCCACCAGCCCATCCTTCTTGGTGAGTACGAGGTCAAGCATGGCACCTTTCCTTGTCGGCTCCTCTGTTACTTGCAAGATGAGGTTGTCTTCCACACAATTGAGGAACCTCCTGGATTGCTTGTGCCGGGCTGCCCTGTCCCTCCAACAGATATCAGGATGGTTGAAGTCTCTTATGAGGACAAGGGCCTGCAAACGTGAGGTTGCTCCTATCTGTCTTTAGAGAGCTTCATCCACAGATTCTTCCTGGTCAGGCGGTCTGTAGCAGATCCCCACAGTAATGTCTCCCATTGCTGTTCTCCCTTTGACCCTGATCCATAAGCTCTCTGTTGACTTATCACCTGTCCCCAGACAGAGTTCCATACTCTCTAGCCTATCACTGACATAAATAGCAATTCCCCCTCCCCGTCTGCCAGGCCTGTCTTTTATAAAGAGCGATTACATGAAGAACGTCTAGTTCCTATATTCCGGGTTAGTCACAAATCCATAAAAGAGCTTTTCAGTCCTGTCTGTATCCGTTGGACAAACTTCTTTCATGAGAGCTTGAAAGTAAGTCATGACGTTATGTAGTCAGACTGAAAGCAACTGAAAAGAATTGTGTAACTGTATTTTGGAACTCAAGTGCCTCAGCTCTACTCAAGACTCTTTTTACTTTCATGCTGCTTAGTAAACATCAAGTGTTCAAGAGTCCAATTTTTCTTTGTGTTCTGAGACTTCATTACATTGCAATCTTGTCTCGCATTCAGAGCACCTGAACTCCCATGAATATTGCTAGATAATTCTTGAAAGGAAATTTCAAATACAAAAAATACTCGCTTGCAGGTTTGTTTTATTCTTATTCTTTTCTGTGCTAAGAACATTAAAAATAGACTTGGTTTTATTTCTTTTTCTTAGTAAATGTTTGTGCAGTCTGCTTTCCTCAAATCTAACATTAAAATGGGAAAACACATCTTTCCACTGTTGAGTACATTCGGCACTCCGTAATAATTTTTTTTTTTCTACTTTAAGGTAAAACTAATATTTTACCACACAGTACGTTTTACAAATGTTACTAATGTTGTAGGAGTGACTTGTGTTCCTAAGGCACCTAAGGTTATAATTGTGGGCCAAATTATTAGAATTTTATGAAGTTTTGTTTACTAAATTCCGAATGTTTGTTTTATTTACGTATATTTAGCCTATACGTATCTGTCACAAGCACACTGAAATGAACTTAAAACCTGGGGGATAGTCTCTGCTCTTCAGAAGGATCATAAACCATGGTACTGCCAAAGTAATCTTCCATTATTCTGAAGAATGTTTTTTACTCTTTGAACAGTTTATAGTTTGAATGGCATGGAGCTGTCAAGATTTGTATTGCTGAAGTGTACGAAAAGTAGTCATGATAAGGGAACAAAAATACACTGTGAAACTTAGTAAGTTAGCTATTCTGAACAGATAATTCTGATTTTATGTGGCTTAAACAAAATAAACGGTATTGTAGTTTAAACTTTTGCTGGCTATTTCTTGGGATGCCCTTAATTCTGTGCAGTAAGGGGGTGATACAGCCATGTGAAATTCATGCACATTAAACCTCGTGACTACAGCACATGATGGTTTAGTCATTAAGCTATTGTGACTGGCCGATAACTCCCCAAACTACATCAGGGAAAGGATTATAATACTAGCTAACTACATTAATATAACAACTACATTAATAAAAAATACTGAGTGTTTTCCATGGCACTGAACTTCAACTGTTCTTCATAGATGAGTTTTTTTCCTATTGATGCTTGGAATTATTTTTCTTTCTTTGAATATTTTTACAAGAACTAATAGTCATTAGTCAGAATCTGTCCAGTAATGATGTACCAGTAGCAAGACTTCTTTCTTTGCCTCCAGCAATCTCTCAAGTATCTTACTTTTAAAGATTTATGATTCATTATACTTACAGGTTTCCTATAATAAGATATTTTACCAACACAAATGAAGTAATAATATCCACATTTTTACATTTCAGGCATATTTGACAGAGCTCTCAGTTCTGTTACAAATGTCCTGTGCTTTTTTGGTTTACATATAAACACAGTCACTTACCTGTGCTACAAAATAATGACCATTAAATTGTTTTTTTTTAATTCAGAATATTGTATCTGGATTGATCTTTAAATACTAAACCAAGAAGAGACAGCAAACTGCTAGTGTGTGGTTTCCTGTAGAGATAATAACATTGCTTTTCTTGTTTTGGAATCAAAATGATATCTATCAAAGATGCTCAAAAGTCAACATAAGCTGTTTTTTAACAACAACATTTCTACTTCTGCAAACTGTAAGCAATTTTTAAGAAGTTACCCAAATCCAAATTTTGCCACAAAAAATGTGCAGCTGTTCAGCTGTAATTTATAGTAACACTCTAAAATCACATTGCTTTTAGATGAAAGACCATAGGACCATAGGAATGACATGACAACATGCATTCAGTGTCAAATTTACTTCAGTGTTTGCTAAGGTAGTTAAATTAATCTCAATTCATATTCATAAGCAAGAGCAAAAAATACTGAACCATTAACGTGACTCAGAAAAAAAAAAGAAAGAAACATATAGCATTGAGTCATCTGAAATAACTTCCATGGTGAGATTCAACTTCTAGCAATTGAAAGGTTTATGTAATATAATATCATTTTCAATAAATGAAAAAGCATTTTCTGAAATAAGGTTTTAATCTTAGTTTAGATTTTTATCTCCTCTTTTTCTTTCATGGTATATGACTTTAAAAGCAGAAAAAGTTCCAGCCTTGCCAGTAGACAATGTACATGATCCAAAATAAAAAACAAATCAAACACATGACATTATGTGAATTTTTTCATTGGTATTCGTATAGGTAAATTCAATATTCAATGCAGTGTAAGGTACCATCTTCAAATAAAGTTCTCAGGGCATACTTCCTTCCTTCAGTCCACTTGATTAATTCTTCACTATTTTGCTTTATGATGTCCATAAGGGGACATCATAAAGCAAAGGATGGGGGAGAAGTTTTCTAGTAATACTATCCCTAAATAACAAAAGTAGAATCTCAAATAAAATGCAGAGACATGTCTATAAAATCCCCTACTCCCTGTGTCACAGAAAAAGATATTATAGAAATACTTTGGCATTTTGTTGCCATTTAGGTGTTTGGTGTTTTGTTTTTTTTTTTTTCCCCACTAAATGAGCTGCCTGAGATAGATTCCTTACTGCTGTGGAGAGGCTTATACAACACTAATATCATATATAAAATAAATTCCTAGCTGTGTTCTTATATTGTGATTATAACTGATCAGGGGTCAGAGAAAGATTTTATTATGATATGAGATCTGTAACAGCAGATTCTGTATGAACAACATCTCATGCTTCTAAGAATCAGTTTTGCCTTTTACTGAATTTTGGATTAGTGACATTCAATAGGGATTGAGTAAAAGAGGGAGGGGGGAAGAATAAATTAACGTCATGAATCAACTCATAATAGAAACACAAAAATATGGCAGCAATTTTGACAATGACCCATATAAGTAAGTCACTGAGCAGAGTACACAGGTGGAAAGCGCTGTGCGCTACAGATTGTAAATTTATAATGTATTTGATATATCAGCAATGCACTTTATTGTTTTGTTCTGTAATCTTGTGGATATCGTTGTATAAAGAAAGGAAGCAGTGTACATGAATGTAGACATAGTTTCTGGCAATTGCTAATAGGAAGTCATTATTAACTAGTATTTCACAATAACCTGACTCACTCCTTTTTTGTTTGAAGAGTTCATTGAATACTTAATGATCCTGACAAACCTCAGCTCTTGGTTTTCTCTGAGGGGAAGGGCAAGAATTAATTGTTGCATCTGATTTCCATACTGGTATGGAGCAGATCTATTCATAATAAAACAGCAATCATTTAAAATGGAAGGAATTTGTAAATTCCCTTTCCTGCTGTACCTCAATAGTTTTAAAGTTCCATATCTATTTGGGTAGCTCTTTTTATCGTTAAAGGCACATTTTTAAGTAAAACAAAATTAGCGAGTGAACTTCAGCCAAATGTTAATTTAACTAAAAGGAAGGAAAAATCCAGTGCTTATAGTTCATGGTCCATAAGTAGGCTTAGAACACAAGATGTAATCTTAAAATTAAATAGTCTTTCAGGATGTTCTGTTAGATATTAGAAATCAATTCTTTTATTTTTTATCAATCTGGGCTTCTTTAAGGTTTTTATTCTTTATTGGGTTTTTTTTTGTTTGTTTGTTTTTATTACCAAAAGGATATTAAACTTCAGCAAAAGCAGGGAGGTTATCAATCTCTATAGTCATTGGTAGTGTTAGTGTATTGCATAATACAGAGAATTATTTGAATTCAGAATGAATTTTCAATCATACCTTGTTATGTACTATTAGTATGTAGTATTGCAACAGGATCAATTCAATACAAGCACTTTTGAGATTCAAAGGGGAGGTAATATTACTATGAAGCCCAAAGGTCCTAATTTAGCAGCTACATGAACATAAAATTGTCTGCTGTTTATGTTAAGTGCTGCACATGAACTTAACTGAACTCCTTGAAATGTAGACAGACTTCTTCAAATTGTTGCAGTCTCAGTGTGAGTAGTGAGGAGTACAATGTGTAGATACTAAATCAATTTCCAGTAGGCATCCAGATATCTTCTTATACAACTAAATTATGAAAGTATAATTAAATCAGTAGATATGATATCTAGTTTTCTGTGTAACCCAACCATACTATCACCTGTCTCCTATCATTAGTATTGTAATACCAGTCCTGACATACTCATTCCTTACTTTAAACCACAAATATAACTCTTATTTTCTTCTGCATCTCTTGTCTGTGTACCTGTAATCCATTTTCTGAACTTCTCCTATTATCCAACTAGGATATCAACATCTCTAAATATATTATTTTTCTTATTTTTCAACATCTTTTAAATAATACTCTGGAGTTACAGGTGCTTGAAATATTACCAATGTTTCCAACATAGGGACACAAAGACTCCAAAATATATTATTATATTGCTTTCTGGAAGAAAGTTCTTCTCAACTGGGGATGATTTAGGATTAGTACAAAGCATTATGTCAGATCTTCGAAAGATTTTCTGTTTCAGAAAGGGAAATGCAGACAGGCATTTTATCACTGATTAAAGTTTTGTGTTTTGTTGTGCTTTTTGCTTGACAGACTCATTGAAGTATACATGAAATTTCTATGTATTAGTATTTACTCTCCTATTTTATTGGTTTCTTAATTCATTGTTAATTTAAACACAAGTGTAAAAATTGATTTAATTATTACAGTGAAGATTACTATGCACGAGACATATCATCATGCTTTGCTCCTGATTGTTTAGGCTTTATATTTATCATTTCTGCTTCTGCAGAGCTTAAAATATGTGATATTATTTATTTGGTAAGTCTTTATACATAAAAAATTAGATAACCAAACAAAAATTAGATACCCACCTTGTCATTGGATAAAAACAAAAAAAATCCCACCCCAAAACAGGCCATGAAATGCATTAAAAATATTAAGAATCAAGTACCATAGCACAGAGTAATCTCTGTAGTAGGGAGCTGATCTCATCACACAAGAAATAACTTGCTACAATGAGCAGCAAGCAGTATTACTCAATGCAACTCACTTTACTGAAAACTATACAAAATGTCATTCTTGAATTTCACATATGGCTTGATGATGTCCTGGAAAAGAGGAAATATTCTTGTTCATTGCAATTTATTTTAGATTTTTTTTTTTATTATTGAATAGTATTTCGTTAAGATTTTCTGAAGCTAAAGGAAAAAGGAAAACTAAGTAAAATATTGTGGCCATATACTTACCCAGAAGTTTATTTTGGAGTTTATTAGCCAATTAAATATTTTAACAGTATATTTTATTATTATAAAAAAAACCCAACAAAACCTTCCCTCCTCCCAAACCCATTGTAACTTAAACTGTCCTACCATCCATATGCAGTTTTAATAAAAAGGCAGTGGCAAGTTTTCTTTAAGTATCAATTAAAGGTAAGGAGCTATAATGATTTTGTAAGAATTCATTAATTGTCTTCGTATCATTTAATGGCAACATAACAGATATGTTAATGATTAAAGAAAACATGCTCTAATTGCAGCTACCAGGACTCACATTAAAGCGAATGAAACAATAATCCACGTACTGTGGAATTTTTCCATTAAATCTGTATAGTCTTGAATTAACTTTTTAGACTAACTACAGCGAATTCTTGCATATTTTAGTATTACCCTATTTATTATATATATATGCATAAAAAATATAAACCTGGTAGGTTACGCTTGTCATTTTTAAAATTTCTTTCATGACAACTGAAATCTAATGATTTCATGTTCTGCTTCTGGTCACAGCATATGCCTGATCCCTGACCAATCTGGTAGACAACTGGAAGAATATAAGAACTTCTCATTTGTGCAGGGCCTGCTTAAGAGCCATGCCTAGTTATTTGCCTAGTACCCAGTGATATGCCTAGTTATATTAGTTATGTTTGCCTAGTTATATGTCTAGCTATACAGCCTTCCAATAACTAAAGTGGGCCTACAAGAATCTGGAGAGGGACTTCTGGCGTGTAGTGACAGGGAAAGGGGGAATGGCTTTAAGCTGAAAGAGGGTAGATTTAGATTAGATATTAGGAAAAATTCTTTACTCTGACGGTGGTGAGACTGGAGCAAATTGCCCAGAGAAGCTGTGACTGCTCCTCCCTGGCAGTGTTCAAGGCCAGGCTGGACAGGGCTTTGAGCAACCTGGTCTAGTGGAAGGTGTCCCTGCTTATAGCAGGAGTTTAGAACTAGATGGTATTTAAGGTCCCTTCCAACCCAAAGCATTGTGTGATTTAAAAAATCTACTGACTTGCATAGTGTCTAACACAAAGGGTACACATGATGGTCTGACATAATTACTGCTATAGACCACTTAGAATGAAGTGCGAAGTGAACTGAGCCTAGTCCATATACCAACATTACTAGTAACAGACCACAGCCTTTGTATTGAGTTTGCAAAACTGAGGCTTGTCAGACTTACCTTGTCTCAACTTGTGTTGAACCTCCTGGAAATTTACTGTTACTTTCCTTAGCTCTATGATTTTTTTTTTCCTAATGGCAAGGTAACTACTTCTGATTTGGTTTATGATTTTTCTTTAATCAGATACAACCATATTTTTATGCAAATAGTAGTGCTAAGTACTTACTTTCTGCAGAATGAAATATATACAACTTTAATATAGTGGTATAGTGTAGAGGAATACCCCCCTGGAATAGTAGTGGAGGCCTTGAAAGTTGGAACACAGGATACCATGTAAAAGTGCAGGCATAAGGTAAAAAGAGAGGGAGCTATGGTAGGCACTGGAGGTCTCAAGGCTATAAAACCCTAAAAAAATGTCAGTTAAAGAAAAGCAGACATAGAGCTAAGACTAACCAGTCTTGGAGTAAGAACCCATAGGTATGTAAGATATGCAAAATTTACCATTCAGGTGTAACATGGACCTGCAAAAGTACATTAGCAAATATAAAAAAGTGATCCAAACTAAATCCTCAGGTGCAGAAGAAATAGACAACATCATACCCCTCCAGGTAGAGGACTTCAAATGCTACAAATGCTAATGACCTGCTATACACCACAACCAAACTGAAGATAGCAACCCAAGGTATCAACCCAAGAACCCAGTAGGGCTGTGGAAGATAAAACGTAGCACCAGAAAAAATATATACTAGGAAGAGAATGTATGCCTATTCTAACTGTGTTATTAGCACTGAGACCTTGTGTATAATAATAGGATTTTTTTTTTTGTTTTGTTTGGTAGTAACTAGATCTGGTTATACCAGCAATACATCATTGATTTAGAAACATAGAATCATAGAATGGTTTGGGTTGGAAAGGACCTTAAGATCATCTAGTTCCAACCCGCCTGCCGTGGGCACAGATACCTCGCATTAAATGATGTCGCCCAAGGCTCTGTCCAACCTGGCCTTGAACACCTCCAGGGATGGAGCATTCACAACTTCCTTGGGCAACCCATTCCAGTGCCTCACCACCCTCACTGTAAAGAACTTCTTCCTTTTATCTAATCTAAACTTCCCCTGTTTAAGTTTAAACCCATTACCCTTTGTCCTTTCTGGGCTGCAAGTGCACACTGAAGCCGGCTCATGTCAAGCTTCTCATCAACCACCACCCCCAAGTCCTCCGCAGGGCTGCTCTGAATCTCTTCTCTGCCCAACCTGTAAGGTTTGTTTCCTTTTTGCCCAAAACAGGATTTTGTATGTAACAGTCCTGCGCCTCCAAAATAGTAGCAGCACATTACTGAAACTCCAGACTAAGTGAGCTTCAGAAAACTGATCTGTCCAGTATGTATGTTTTCTAAGTTCTATTTAGCTAGTAGATCCATGTCTTAATGAGAACATTTAGAAAATTGGCTTTCAGGTTTTCTCATCTTTATCTGACTGGGTAAAAAAGATTAAGAGAAAATTAAATGAGTTTACACAGTCAGCCGCATCACTGTTTACAACAGGTTTTAGCAATGGATTACTCTGACCTAGGTAAAAAACTAACTACTTTGAATGAAGTAAAAGTAAGCATAGGAATAAGCAAAAATCAGCAATCTGCATACCTCAGCTTCCTAAATTGTATTTAAAAACTGAAAATAACTGTAATCCAGGAATTCACATAAATACCGTTGAATCTGGTCAGATGTACTCTTATTTTGCAAAAAAAGCTTTCTGCTCTCTTTAACAGTAATGTAGCAGGGCTTGTGTGTGGTGGTGATGTGTTGGTTTGAATGATTTATTATAGCTTATTATTGATCTCCTACTGGATTTCTGTTTAATAATAGCCTTTTTCCTAATTCATTGTTTCTTTTGCTGATAACTTAGGCTCTGACTCTTGTTTTTACCTTGATTCATCACACCCAGAAATTAAAGATGCTAGCCTTAGGGACCAATACATATGGTATCCTCCCACTCTGACACTTTTTAGCTAAGAGCTTGAGGTGCACTGCTGCTGCTTTTGCCTTTCCCTCTGGCTCTTTTAATTGCTCTTCCCTCTTGCACTACACAGTGAATAATAACACATGACCTTTTACTTGGTTCTGCTTCTACATTGTGTTTAGTGAAAGTTCTCCTAATTACGCAGACTTCTGCAGACAGATTGCACTGCTGACATTTCTATGGAATACCATAACTTTTGCAACATTTTTTTGTTTCCAAAGGGAAAAAAAATTGTAAAGTGAACTTCACACACACTTCTTGTTTCATAGCCCTTTTTTTTTTTTTGTCATTTTTATCAAGCAAAATCAGAGAGGCATTAATCTGCTAACTTCACAGTACAGTATCAAGCATTTAATCAGAAAGATTTGAAGCGTATCCGAATATAAGCTCAAGGACAAGGATACTAATTCACAGAACTGTCATTTGCTGCTGCAGGCTATAGCTTTGTTTGCATGACACCTTCCCTGTGTGTTTATTATCATATAGTTAAGTTGTGTTCCCAGCATGAGCAGACATCTTTCCACTTCATTGATTTCAGAACTGATTTCGTTCATT
The DNA here is from genome assembly GCF_000696875.1 of Nestor notabilis. Taxonomy (NCBI): domain Eukaryota; kingdom Metazoa; phylum Chordata; class Aves; order Psittaciformes; family Psittacidae; genus Nestor; species Nestor notabilis. Next base: position 47,976 of record NW_009939687.1, on the reverse strand, counting down.
CCACAACAATAATCCCTGGACTCTACAGTTTTCCCTTCCAATTTGATTCAGTCATAGCAGAACAGCAGTTGACCTGAGGGATAGTACTGTTGCTAAAATTAAGTACAGTAATATATTTAAATGCTTTTGTTGTTGTTGTTCTACAACACTGGGTGGTGAAACAACAAACAAGCATATCATTCAAGGTATTCCTATATAAAATTATAATGAGTTTCAAGCAGAAGAACTTAATGTCACAACAAAAATTACTTCAAAAGTAAAATGTCAGATAGGTTATTTGAAGTTACAAGTGTGGTGTGGCACAGTAAAAGTAAAAAGAAAAAGTCCACGAGGCAGATTAACCCTCCAGAACAATGAAATTTTTTGTCCATTCATAAAATACGCATGTCATATAACCCGAGCATGCCAAGGAATGCAGTCGTCATACCCATTTTTTTGATAAAACCAGATTGAAATTATTTGGCACAGTCACAGGTGATTCTTTAAATTTTCTCATAGCTGGGGAGACAAGTTCTTAATGACAGTATTATTTTCTTCTCATGGTGAGTCTCCATCATTATCTAGCACATATGTTTGTTTAATATTTCACTGGGTTACTTTCTAGACTAAGGTTCTTCCGTATATTAGCATCTTAAGGACAATCAAATCAAAATTATTGGGAAGTAAAACTCTTAAGGATGTGTGTTTCACTGACAATAAGACAGTAATGGCAGAAGTTTTATGCTCTTCTGCTATAAGAGAAGATTACATTTGTGACCACGTGAGGAACATGAACATACATAAGACTATAGGACCTGACAAGCTGCATCCCAGAGGCCTGAGAGAATTGGCTGATGTAGTTGCCATGCTACCCTCCATGATACTCGAAAGGTCACAGCAGTCATGTAAAGTCCCTGATGACCGGGAAAAGAGAAATGTTGCACCCGTTTTTAAAAAGGATAGAAAGGTAGACCATTGGAACCACTAACCTGTCAACTTACCCTCTGTGCCTGGGAAGATGATGGAACAGATCCTCCTAAAAGGTATGCTAGGGCACATGGAGGACAACAAGATGACTTGAGACTGCTAGCATGGCTTCACCAAGTACAAGTCTGAACCTAGTGGCCTTCTATGATGGAGTGACTACATAAGTGGACAAAGGAAGAGCTACAGATGTCATCTCTCTGGACTTCTGTAAGACCCTCGCAACATTATTATCTCTAAATTGGAGATGTGGATTTGATGGATGGACTGTTTAGTGGATGAGGAATTGGCTGTATGGTCACATCGAGAGGGTTGTTGTCAATGACTCGGTGTCCAGATCTTCATCAAATAGACAGTGGGATTGGGTACATCCTCTGCAAGTTTGCAGATAACATAAAGCTGAGTAGTGTAGTTGACAGGTCTGAGGGACAGGATGCCAGAGGGACCTGGACAAGCTCTAGAAGTGGGCCCATGCGAACCTCATGAGGCCAAGCACAAGGTCCTGCACCTGGTTCGGGAAAAATCCTTGTATCGATACAGGCTGGGGGATGAAGGTATTGAGAACAGCCTTGTGGAGAATCGTGTGGGGGTACTGGTGGGTGAAAAGCTGGAAATGAACTGGCAGTGTGCACTTGCAGACCAGAAGGCCAATTTTGTTTTGGGCTGCATCAAAAGAAGTGTGATCAGCAGGTCAAGGGAGGTTATTCTGACCATCCACTTTGCTTCATGACATCCCACCTGGACTACTGTGTCCAGCTCTGGAGTCCTCAGGAAAGACATGGACCTGTTGGGATTGGGTCCAGGGGAGGGCCACAAAAATGGTCAGAGGGTATGGAACACCTCTCCTATGAGGACAGGTTGAGAGAGGTGGGATTGTTCAGCCTGGAGAAGAGAAGTTTCCAGGGAGACCTTACTGTGTCCTTTCAGTACTTGAAGGAAGCTTATAAGAAAGTGGGAGGAAGATTTTTTAGTAGGGCCTCTTACAATAGGGCAAAGGGTAATGGTTTAAAAGAATGTAGGTCCAACCTAGATATCAGGAAGTTTCACCATGCTGATGGTGGTGAAACACTGGAACAGGGTTCCTAAAGAGGTTGTAGATGTTCCATCCCTGGAAATATTTAAGGTCAGATTGTACAGGTCTCTGAGCAACCTAATATAGTTGAAGATGTCCCTGCTTATTGCAAGGAGGTAGGACTAGATGATCTTTAAAGGTCCCTTACAACCCAAACTGTTCTATGATTCTGTGATTCCTGTTTCTGCCACACGTTTAAATTAGGATATTGAACAAAGTAATACCACTTTTCTCTTCTGCAGTTTAATCAACTGAAAATGAAGATGCTATTTAATTTTCATTTTTACAAATTGTCTTAGAGAACACAAAATGTTACTTGAATAAAAGTACTAGATAATCATGTACTCATGTAATCTACCTGATGGAAAGGTCTCAGGGACAGAGGGAAAAAGTAGAAATGAGAAATGAGAAGACTTTACAGACGCGAGTGTAACCAGTACTTCTCTAGAATTAAAGTTTTTTGACAGATCTCATCAGATAATAAGTGTGGAAGTACAGTAGTATTTATTCTAATGTAACTGAAACATTACTTATTTTAAATTAATTACAGATGTACTTTATTATTTAAGGTTGAAAGCATGCATGGTCTATTTTTTTAAATCAAATCTGTGAAATCTGAAGGAAGTAAAATGTATTCCATTCTGATACTTCATGCAAAGTATTTATCAGAATTCCTCAGTATTATTTCATGGCTCACATTCCTCAGTCATCTGATACTGATTCAGTGCCACTTCTGAACACAGTGTACTATTCTGTACTATTCTGAATGGCAAAATGATAAGGGCACAGTGCATATCATTAATAGATTCTTGCACCTGGGTAAATCACACAATTTTTTTAGAAAAACAGGTCAAGATCCAAAAAAGGGCCTGAGGATCCTCCTTGCGGGACATTGTAGTTCTTAATTTTAGACATCCTGTTTCCATAAGTGAATTCCTATCATTGTGTCCTCAAGAATCTTCTGAATCAGCACTATAGGCTCATATGAATGATTAAATTGACCAAGGAGACACTACCATTACCATTTACTGATTTTTATGCAGAGATCATCACCACTTGTACCTACTTCACAAAATCCAATGAGTTTAACCTAACATCTTCCCTGTGAGATAAAAGTATTGCAGAACTGTTATGGAGAAACATTGAGTATACTTTTAACTCAGACTGTATATCTGCTTCATAGCTAGTGCTACAAAAACCAAAACAAAAACTGTGCCCTGCCACTGAATAAGACTCAAGTCAGTTAAAATGCAACGCAAACAAAAAATGCATGTGATATATTTCTGCAGTTGAAACACATATACACCGTAAATCAGTGAACCAGAGTGTATTTCATCAAATTTTTGGCTTGTCAACAGCACCGTTTAAGAAATTACTTTTCCCCATCGTCCATTGTAAAAAAAACCCAACAGCACCATAATAAACTCTGCAGAGACTGGAGACCTTGTTTTATTAAAACAATCAGGGCATCCCAGGTTGAGCCTTCAACTTCCAGTGCCTTGTAATGTACTCAGTATGTAGCTTTCGCCATTAACTCCCATTGTAATTTACTTTTTCTACAAAGAAAATAGATGACTCCCTCTAAATGTAGACCACAGTATGTATATATATATACACATTATACATACATATTCAGTATCTACATACAGAGTATGTATGTATTACTGCATTGTTATGTCATTGAAACTTGGTGTTTTTGACAAGAAGTATGTCAGGTAAAAACTTAACAGTTGCTTCAGGGTCTGTCTAGCAGAGGTTTGAAGGCATCAAATATAACCAGAGAATTTGAAGATGACCCCGAAATTAACATAGTGAATTATTCTTGCTCGATAGTGTGACAACATATACCATTATTGTAACTCCTCATTTTGTTATGTCTTACAGTCTTTTCACAAAGTGTTTGATAAATTCAGAAGTCCAGATTGACCCAGCTGTTGGGGAAGTATAAAGATGTTTAAGATCTTTTTTCTTTCCTTTACATACAAGGGTTCAAGACACAACCCTCATGTCTGTTAGAACATAAAAACTGCCCTCTTCTGCTGGTGTTGCTTACATGCACTGCCCAAAACCTGTATACTCCTAAAAATGAAAAGGTACTGGAATAATAGTTTTAAATGATTTAAACATGGCAACAAAATAGCGTATCTGTTTTAGAGGACTCTCATTGCAGTGCAGTTCTGTCTCAACATATGGAAATTCTGTTTACAACAGGCAAAGATTTGCCAGTGTAGCAATAGTTACCAATCCTCGTTAGCAGTACCAGTGCAATACATTTTCTGTTTGCTGCTGTGTATATGCCACACAGGTGGTCTACACAGCTGCAGTGAGATCTGTGTGTCCTGGACATGACAGAGTCACTGCAAGTTATTTCTGGGAGACTTCAGAGGTATTACATACGTGTTATGTTTGGAACATGCCAGGTGAAGCTGAGGGTGTAATCCCAAATCCCATAATGTGATTACTTAACAAATTATTTTCTCTCTCATTTCCCAATTTTGGTTCACAGTTGTGCCCTCCCATGTTGAAGATGCAAATGCAGTGTCACTCACAAAATCCTCTTATATTCTTGTAGTATGTGTTGGGAATTCCTACACTGTCTGCATCTGAACTCATAAAACCCCATCATATTCTAAAAGAAATGTTGTTAATGTTTTGTTTTGTGTAATATCTTGCTTCAGCAATTCCATGAGGTTGTTTTTTTAAACTTGTTCAGGCAATCTAATGTGACACGTGTGACTGGTATAACTGTGTCTTCCTGAGCTAGTCTGTTTATATCCTTTTGAGACAAAGAAGAGAAACATATAGCAGCTAAAATACTTAATTGAGGGCAAAACCCAGATGACATCTATTTTTTTTTCCCAGCAGAACACACTATCCATAAAACATGTTTTTTCCTTGCTATTACTTCCTTTGATCCCATGGTACATCAAAGCCCCTATTATTCAAAACCAGTCACAATCCTCCCTTAGATCAGGGTTTAACAAACACTCTCAATCACAAGTAAGAAGATTTTCCTAGAGAACAGAGGTGTTAAACCAACTTTGATTCTAAGCTTTAGACTCTGTGTATATCCTGTATAGATCTACAAGTACATATGGCAGTTATTAATTCAGCATTATTAATCAGACAACAGAAAAATGATATTTTATAAATTGTATAATAGATAAACTTACAGCAGTAAAACTTCCTTAATAGCCAGGGGAGAATTTCCATTTGTAAAAAACAATAAAATACTTGTATAGGGTTTGCATAGCAAGGTTTTTTAGCTGGGGAGGGGGGCTTCAGGGGTGGCTTCTGTGAGAAGCTGCTGGAAGCTTCCCCTGTGTCCAATAAAGGCAACGCCAGCGGGCTGCAAGATGAACCCATTGCTGGCCAAGGCTGAGTCCATCATCAACGATGGTAGGTCCTCTGGGATAATGTATTTAAGAAGATGGAGAGGGGACCAAACAACAATTGCAGCTGGAGAGGAGTGAGAATATGTGAGAGAAGCAGCTCTGCAGACACCAAGGTCAGTGAAGAAGAAGGGGAGGAGGTGCTCCAGACACCTGAACAGAGGTTCCCCTGAAGCCCATTTGAAGACCACAGTGGAGCAGATGTCCCCCTGCAGCCTGTGGAGGACCCCATGGTAGAGCAAAGAGATGCCCAAAGGAGGCTGTGACCCTCTGGGAAGCCATGCTGGAGCAGTCTGGCAGGACATGTGGCCCTGCCCATGGCAGGGAGGTTGGAACTAGATGATCTTAAGGTCTTTTCTAACTCTAACTGTTCTATGATTCTGTAATTCTGTGATTGGAGCCCATGCTGGAGTAGGTTTGTTGGCATCATTTGAGATCCTGTGGGGGACCCACAATGGCACAGTCTGTTCCTGGAGGACTGCACCCCATGGAAGGGACCCACACTGGAGCAGTAAAGAGCTGTAGCCTATAGGAAGGACTCATGTTGGAGAAGTTAATGAAGGATTGTCTTCTGTAGGAGGGACCCCGTGCTGGAGCAGGGGAAGAGTGTGACTAGTCTTCCTCTGAAGAGGAAGGAGCAGCAGAGACATTGTGTGATGAACTGACTGCAACCCTCATTCGTTGTCCCCCTGCACCACTCGGGATGGAAGTAGAGAAAATTGGGAGTGAAATGGAGCCTGGCAAGAAGGGAGTGGTGGGAGAAGGTGTTTGTAAGATTTGTTTTCATTTCTTATTAACCTACTCTGATTTGATTGATGGTAAATTAAACTAATTTTCCCCAAGTTGAGTCTGTTTCACATGTGATGGTAATTGCTGAGTCCCTGTCCTTCTCTCAACCCATGAGCCTTTTGTTATATTTTCTCTCCCCTGTGCAGCTGAAGAGGCAGAGTGATAGAGCGGCTTTGGTTGGCACCTGGATTCCAGCCGGAGTCAACCTACCACAATGCTGTATGGTAATGATGGTATTTCTACTGTTCTAGTTTCCAACATGTTAGGGTTAGCTGGAAGTTTCTGAGTGTTATAGGTTGTATTCAGAAAAATGGTTACGTATTTTGGAGAGGTGAGAGAAGAGTGAGAATGCATTATTCATGCTGAATTTCCGCTGATACAGAGGTAGTTGGGGTTCCTGCCAGTCTACGTTGGAGCCTTGGCTCCCAACCCTCACAGATTTCTGGGCTTCCAGCTTGTTTCTCATTTGCCTTCATATTGCTGTGCCATGGGACTAGAAACTCTGGGCTGTGTCTGAGCTGTGAATTCAGAGTCTGTATGTTCAACCTTATTTTTATTTTTAAATTTTTTTTTTTAATTCTGCAGAAAATTTTTGAAATCTCATTTCCATTCAAAAACATCACTAAATTCTTTCAGAACTCTAGACTGTTGCTTTCCTGGGACAAATACTCTGGTTTCAAGAAGTTTGGCATCTCAAGTAATGAATTTCAATATTCTTGATAGCAACCCATTCAATAGACAGCCAAGTAAAAATGAGGGAATCTTTATGACCATTTAAATTATGCTATTAATTTGACTGGAATATGGCTATCCCAGCCATATAACAGTACTGAGTGGAAACAAATGTTGGTGACTTATACATTGACTCTGTGCTTTAAGAATTGCTTTTTAGTACAACTTATTTATATCAGGCCTCCTGCAACATTACAGATAGCATACACATAGGACCCTTCTTTGGGGAATCCCAACCTCCCAACCACAGTGTGAGCCTGAAGATGTTATACTGCAAATACTGTTCATAGGCAAAGAGGGCTCAGATCTCATATATGAGTAAAAGCAAGAAATTGTTAGCTTAACTGCAGTATTGTTACAGAAAAAGGAAGTAATGCAGTTAAATTTTAAACATGCACATGCCTTAGTTTCTACACTTTTTTCCTCGTGGTATGCTCTGCTTCCTCTGTTGTTCTGGGTGGTCACTGCTCTGGCTCCAGTGGTGGTGGTGGTGGGTGCGGATGTTGGGTGAGTTGTCAGCATCTGGTGTCCTTCTCCAGGAGGAATATGATCATGTTGATGGTTTCTTCTTTTTCGTGATAGGATCTACTCAGGATCATTTTTATCTTTCCTAACATGCTTTTACACCTTTCTCTTTCTTCCTTGGTTTGCAGCTCTATGTGACATCAAAATGCCTTTATGTAAACTATATATAATGTCTTAGTTCTCCTTGTTACACTTAAGACCAGTTTTGCCTAGATCCAGATCTGCATTTCTTTAACTGACTGCTGAACTGACAATAATAAACAACTGACAGTTGTTTATTGCTGTGGGGTCTCCACTGCTGA
>NW_009939687.1:0-40170 GCF_000696875.1 Nestor notabilis | reverse complement strand
CGTTCCCTGTCTGTACTCCTCTGTTCCTCATTGTGAGTATGTTCTCAAAGCCTTTGATATTTTTCCAGGCCTGTATTTCCCTATGCTTCATTATTACTATTATTTTAGAGCAGCAAGTATGCCACTCATGATAGACTACCTGTTTGTTACAGCTGTTTGTTTAAAGCTATGGTTCTATCACACAAAGATAAAAAAAGCAAACTGAATTACCTTAGATATGTGGTAAAATAGCAAAATTACTGTCACGGCCAAACCAAGTAAAACAAAGCTGAAGAAAGGTGAGAAAGGCACCTTGATCTCGAGACTTTTCAAATTCCATACAAAGCTTATAGCCAGCTACTATCAATCTCAATACTGTCCTACAGGACGACATGGTTACATTAGAGCAGGAAAAAACTGCATTCAGAATTAAACCTGATCAGAGTGATTATGACACAAAGAAAAAAATTGTAAAACTGTAACCACAGCTTTAAAAAAAAAAATAATCAGTGCCATGAACTATGTATTCAGAAATTCAACAGTTTCACACTGGGTAAAAAAATAACATTTCAGAAGTTATGAAAGGTGCCAGCTACTGTAGGAAATAGAATCCCCATGAGTCTTGTCTACTTTCCTATTCTTATTTCTGTTGAACCATTTTTTTTGGTTTTGTTGTTTGACTGTGTCCTGGGTTCAGCTATAGCAGTTGTTTTTTCTCCTTCTTAGTAGCTGGTGCAGTGCTGTGTTTCTTGACTTTCAGTCTGGGAACAACGCTGATAACACCGATGTTTTTAGTTGTTGCTCAGTAATGTTTACTTTGACCAAGGACTTTCTCAGTCTCATGCTCTGCCAGAGAGGAGGGGAAGCCAGGAGGAAGCAGAGGCAGGACACCTGACCCAAACTGGCCAAAGGGGTAGTCCATACCACAGCACCTCATGCCCCGGATATAAACTGGGGGGAGGTACCCGGAAGGCCCAGATCGCTGCTCAGGTCAGGCTGGGTATCGGTCGGCGGGTGGTGAGCGGTTTGTGTGCGCTCGCCTTGTTATTCCTCTTATCATTATTATTGGTAGCAGTAGTGGTTTGTATTATACCTTAGTTACTGGAGTGCTGTTATCTCAACCCGTGGGAGTTACATTCCTCCGATTCTCCTCCCCATCCCTCCGGGAGCGGGGGGAGGAAGGAAAGGGGGGGGGAATGAGCGAGCGGCTGCGTGGTTCCAAGTTGCCAGCTGGGCTTAAACCACGACAGACTGTTAATAGCTTCTCCTCTTTCTTAAAAAAGTCAATATTTGCTCCTTGTAGTGAGCATTGCACTGTACTCAGTAATGTTAAATAAGGAAAGTGAGAGTATGTCATGATAAACCCATAAGGTGTCAATGCTACATGCATAAGTGGAACAATATGAACCATTTGGTAGACCACAAGAAAAATGCTATGACAAAGGGCTTCTGCTTATAAAGCACATACGTTACAGGAAATTACATGAAGGCTACATTCATTAATAGTTTTATTAACACAGTCCATACATAGGTACTCGGAGGCCTACTGCTGTATTACTATAACAGAGAGGTGCATCCCAAAATGCAAAAACCAGACTCGGGGAGATATAACCACTCCATAAAGCAGCTAAGTAGTTGTATTTAACATCAATTCTAGGCATGAAAGAGCTTGTGTTTGTCTGTATGCATTTCTTCTCCTTCAAGAGACTTTACCTAAGGCACAGTGGGTCCTTCCCACATAAGCTGGTGGTGTTAATGTATTTTTTGTTTTGCTGTAACTCCCATACCAAAATGAGCTCAGGCACATAGAGGGACACTTACTGGTTTGTTCACAGTCTACCATGTTTTTTATGTGACTGATCTTCTGTTTAAAAAAATGTGACTGCTCACCTTGTCTGCTTTACTACATTAAAAAGCAGAGACAGTCTTCTGGAAGGAGGGATAAAGGGCATGCTCCTTCTCTGAGAACAACTGTTTTCATTTTACTGTACACTAATCTTGTATTATGTGTCTCATTTGAGATTCCTATAGTGAAGAGAGAAGTTGCAGCCAACAGGCATCAGACCAAAAGCCATACCTTAGAATTAGTAAAAACCCTAAGAATCAAAATGTTTGGGGATTTGTGGTTTTGGTTTTGGTTGTTTTTTTCTCTATTTTTTTTTTTTTTTTTTTTTTTTTTTTTTTTTTTTTGCAGGGACTGTGTTGCAACATGGGAAACAACTAAAATCACAGGATAGTTCTACTTCTGTGAGGATTCAGTGGGCAGAGTAGAAATCTGTTTCAAAACTTTTGTCACAGCAAGTCCACTTAAAAGATTCACTTGTAGCAGTTTTTCTATTTATGTAGTAATTAAACACAAGTTAAGAGATTGCCCAAGGAAGTTGTGAATTCTGCCCAAGGAAGTTGTGAATGCTCCAACCCTGGTAGTGTTCAAGGCCAGGTTGGACAGCGTCTTGGACAACATAGTTTAGTGTGTGGTATCCCTGCTCATGGCGGGGGGGGTGGAACTAGATGATCTTAAGGTCCTTTCCAACCCTAACTATTCTATGATTCTATGAAACTTTTGCTGTCTTTGGTATGCTCACTAAAAGCCAAAGCAGTTCTTCTTCAAAGACTTCAGCTGTTAAATTTTTTCCTCAAAGGAGGAAAAAAAAATCATAAAATATTATTTATTGTAAAAATTATCAAGAGGAAATCTTTTCATCTTTTATATTCTCTCTTAATGGGTCCAATATATAGATGGGTTTTGCTGCAATCTGTTACTCATTTTTTACATTTCATCTTGTTTAATGCTGATTCTTTCAGTATTACCTTTGTTATTTTGTTTCTCTTTCCCATTGTATTTAATTTGTTTTCCCTTCTGTCTGGTTTTAGTATAATTTTTATTGCAGTCTAGTTAGCCTTTGTTTATGATAATCTGTTCTGGCTTTTGAAGACTGCATTGTAAATCAACTGTTTTCTAACTTTTTATTTTAGCTTCAATTATCTCTTGCTTTTTTGTCATGAGCATATAAACTTTCACCATTACAGATTAATTTGTTAATATCATGCCTTTTTAAGGTGGTCCAATGTTTTCATGGAATTAGCTTCTTTTCAGTTACAGATAACCATGCCAAATTGTAGCTACATAGACTGAAAGTTCACTTGATAAATATTCCATGTTGTTTGTAGTATAAATGTGTGTTACTGTTACTAGTAACTATGTGGACAGGAAGCACATTTGATGTTTCCGCAAATGGTAGTCTGTACCATTACAGCTAGTAGTACAATATAATTGGTCTGCAACTAATTAATTCTTAAGAAGATTTTTCTGAAGCAAGGTTTTGGCAGATGAGAAGTCATATGTTATTTTCTGCATTCTTATTTGTCTTCTGAGACTGGAAACATTTGTCTGAATCATAAAACTTTGAACCCCTGCAGTCCACCTATGCCTAACAGAGGCAAGTTAAGACTTTAGAGGCTACGTTTCTGCTAACTACATTTGTTTTGTGCAAGCCTCCATAATTTACATGTGCAGATCGCTGACACATGCCACTGTTGCAAAAATGACTGAGCATTATTCTCTTAAAACCTGCAAGAGAAGAGCAGGACTTGCCCAGCAACTTCTATTGTTTGTAATGTAGCTGACAAGAAAAGCTAGGAGAGTTGACAGTATAGAGTTACTTGTATCCTCCTCACTGAGAGTAGCTTCCGTTACATATAGCAGTATACATATAGAATGAAAGAGGAACAGATTTAAGTTTGTTGTAGAAAGGTGAATTGGAATAGAAAACCAGTGCAGATTTTCTTTTTGTTTTTATTGAAATTCCTGTAGGACTCCTGAGTTACGGTAACGTGTACATATCATCATTAGTAAACCCAAGCCTTGACAGAAGAAAGTAAGAAGAATTAAAAGATTTGAGAAAGATCTATCCTTTTCTTCTTTCTAGCTTACATGAATATTGCATAACACCTTTGTCAGTGACTCGTAAGAAGTACTAGTTGTTATTTTTTTTAACCAGTAACCTTAAAATGTTCAAAGTTAGTGTTCTTAAGAGACTTAATAAGTGGAGACTCTGCAAAAGTTTTAGTTTGTGAACAAAATATGGAAAGAACCATGAGGGACCTAAATGCAATGGAATGGCATGACCTACAAGCAATGAAAGTATTTGTTCTAGCATAGGATTTGCTGAGATGCATTTAATTACTTTAAGAGATTTAGCGCTGTAAATTTTAGTGACCAATATACTTATTTTTCAAAACAAACCTGTTGGGTTGTGCATCTTTATTTATATCTTGTGTACGTATCTATGAACACATGCAAACTCCTGTATATTCCTTAAAAAGACATACTAAAATGAAATTAAGGCACAGGGCATATATAAACAAAGAATAAAAATCAGTTCTAGAGAATATGTGATTAATGCCAAGAGCAGGCTGGAGAAGGTTTCATTTAATGTAGATTGGCCAAATTGAGGTACATAAATGCACAGCTAATTAATCTCAAATCTTTATTCTGAGCTGTTGTGACTCCATTGGATAGTCTGAGCATTGGAACTAGCATATTTTATTGGTTTCAGTCCAGTGATTGATAGGTTAGTTTGTCTATCTCCTCCCTTTTTCCTTACTATTATCTTAACCTCATGCCATTCTTTGTGTACTTGAAAACCTAAGTGGGTATTCAGGTTAAGATGAGTAGAAGTGTAAACTTCTATTTGTACATGATATTTTCAGTTGGGAAAACAGAAAAGGAAATTTAGTGGTTATCTAGCATACTCCACATTTACCAGATTCTCTAAGTATCAGTTGCCTGCAACCAATAAATAAAAAGAATTACTGGAAGTATTACTCATTGAATGACGTAAATGCTGCATAAAATCCTATCAAATGGCTTTACAAAAATTATTAGTTCTAATTAAAAGTATCACTTATACCCAAACTATAAAAGTACCTGTTGAACTTCTACATAATAAATCTTTTGATATCTTCCTAGTCTATTTTATACCATATCTCACATTTTTGTTTGTTTTACAATACCATCAATTGAACTCACACAATTGTTAAGGGGAAGCTGGACAATTTGGCACTAATAATGAATAGAGAGGGAGGGAAAGAGGGACAGATGTATGGAGAAGTATTAGTTCATCCAACTAAGAGGACGGCTTCTGGCATCCAGGTTGGGTGCAGATTTGAGAGATTTCTGGAATTAGGAGCAGAAGAGTCATAAGGAATTTTGATATCCAGATAGGCAGTGGTTATTTTTTTTTCCTCTTCTTCCTACCTTGAAAAGTAGAGTTATCTTGCTGTTGATCAGGAAAATCTTCCTACTTTGAGGACTAGAGTTATCTTGCTGTTGATCAGGAGAATCATTTGGTGATGTGTTTTTCTCCATTTGAGACCATGCTGTTCTATTCCTACCAATACTGTTAGTTTTGTGTTGACCAGCAATTTAATTTGCTGTTAAATGTGAACATACCCTTGGAATAGGACTGTAGTATCTTTGCTGGGACCAAGGCAGAGTAAACAGGGTGCTATCTCATAAGAGTTTACAGCGTGGTTAGTTCTTGGGATTACTGATTTCCTTGAACTTGTTCATACTTATTCCTTTATATTAAGAAAACCAGAAAGTAATTATTTTCCCTGAAAACAAGGGAATTTAAATTCTGTAGCTTGTGCTGATTACAGTTGGTGATGTCTTTCCCCGGTTTATTGTAGGATTTAGAAAACATAAGATGTTAAGATACAGCTTCTGGGAAAATATTCTTGAATTATGCTGTGATGGAGAAAAAAATACAACTTTTATTGCAGAATGCATAATACCATTTCAGTTGAAGTCTTAATGAAATATGAAGACTCACTAAAGTAGTTTCATCAAAGTTATGCTACAAAATCAGACATTTTTGGTTTAGGTGGCAAAACCATTAACAGGGTTGGCCTCTGGCTGCAATCAAAGCTTGGAATGTGACTTTCTCCTGTCCTGAGTTATTATATAATCGTGTATCTGGGAATATTATTATCTTTAGCTAAGGGGTTTAGAAAATTAAAAAGAGAAATAGAGGTGAAAGTTACTGAATTTCAACTATGTTCATTATAGTTCTTGCACCTGTTGAACCATTTCCAGTGGAGTATACTGCCCAATATTTTAGTTCCCTGAATTACATTATTCCTTCTCAGAAAAATTGAAAAGATAGAGCAAGTAAGCTTACAGATAGTCCCATAAAAACAGGAGTTTCTACCATTGACAAATACAGTGAAAGGAAGACTTACTTTTTTTTTCCCGAAAAAAGTTGCACTGTGTGATAGTATAAGTCAATAGACCTCCAAAAGATTAACCTATAATATTATACACCCTTGTTCAAACTGAGACTGAGAATAATGTTTTGCAATAGCTTTTGATAGTCTGTTTCCTTCCTGTTTACTTAGTGCTTATTACAAAACTAATTAGTTACTGTGCAAGTTCAAAGTCATGGATATGTGTCAGACATGGTTTTGGAACATTGACTGCAAGAGATATAAAATTTTCTAAGACACTTCACATGGCAACAAGAGGGACCATCCTCAGATATGCTGTTAAAATCTCTCAGGACAGAAGAAAGTTATATTGCTCTTATTTTTCTCAGTTCCTTATTTCTGATTTTGTTTGTTTTCGTAAGTTCTTTCAGCTTCATTTGTTCTATCATTCATCTTCTGACACTGCTGGTGGCAGGGAGAATGTAAAATGAGTGAGTTTTAAGGGAAATGTCATAGAGATGTATAGAAATAGAGCTCAAAAGATACTAGTCTAAGATTCCCAGTGTAAAGCTTACTTTTTCTCCTCTAGGCAATTCTGTGAGATGAATTATGTACTTTATTTATAGCAGTAGATTTCCTTCTGATGGAAAAATAGGAATAAATAAATACCTGTATAGGTTCACAGCACAATTCAAAAATAGAAAACAACTAAATATGTAAGGAGAATTTGCACAAATATTTTACTTCAGTGCTATAAAATGGAATAGGAAAACTGCAGGAAAAACAGTGGGGTAGAATAAATTAAAATAAGTAAGGTGCCACAGAGGTACCTTCATGTTTTGTTTAATTTAAACACAATATGAAACTGTTTTGGAAAGATTCTGATGTGATGAGAACCATCTGGTCCTATTTTGTTATATAATGATTTGCATAAAGTCTATTAAGTTTGTTGTATTGCATGCTTCAGGAATTTAATCACCCAGAATTATGTATGATATACAGCACATGGCAATGCATTGTAATAAACAAGAGTGGTACTTCTAGCTGCATATAGAAAAGAATGTGTGATTTTTAGGAAAATAAAACTATTGCAATCTATTTTCTATTATATTTATTTAGTAGTTAATGTGTTTGAATTCCTGTGAGATCATGTTCCGTAGTTCTGTATACTTGACACAAGGGAGCATAGAATGATGCTAGATTTACTTCATATTTTATGTTACTATGTTTTTCACATATCTACATTTCTTAAATGTTTACTAAACTAATTTGGATTTATTTCTCAATTATGCTTTGCAGATACAGGGACTAATTCTAGTCTCATTTATACCGATGTAAGCAATGCCCAAATCCTGTGAAATAAACAGCTTTGTAACTGGTATAAAAAACATGAGAATAGGAAGTGCATTAATATGCTATGATAAGTTACTCAATTTTAATTGTATAACAATGTCTAATGCAAAGCTGCCTTCTCTGCCACAGAATTAAAGGATACTGTAGAAAAAAATATTTCTGAATGAATCTTAGATATTCTCACTTGGAAGTGACACTATCAAACAAAACCATCTCTCTACAAAAGTGGATAGCTAGTTCCTCCTCCAGTCAGTGAGGCAGCTATGATCCCCATGTCAAACAACAGGGTCAACCAAGACTACTTCTGAAATTCATTGGGTGCCTTAAACCACTTCAGGTAACAAAGACCAGTGGTTGAGTTCCAACCCTCTAGATCAACATTTAAAATCAAAGGAGATGAAGATAAGAAAAGTCAGAAAAAAAAAAGAAAAGAAAAAAAAAGTTTGAAACATGGTTGGTTGTTTTGTTTTTTCGATTACGAGCTGTTCATGTCCATCAAACAAATAGCTGATACCATTTTGCTTTCCAAAGGTAGATTTAAATTGCTTGCAATTAACATGCCTGGCTACCTTCTCTTATCTCCATTCCTCTTTTTACAGCTCATTAACTACCTGCTGTAGCACAGTTCAAACTCTGGGTCATGTATTAATTCATATCAGCTGAATGGTGTCTCCCCAGCTGACTGGTGGTGTATTTGGTTGGTAAGTTTCCATACTGAGGGGAGGCTTGCAGGTTAGTTTTACTCCTTTTGTGCTGCTATGCAGCAGCATAAGAGAAACTGACTAGGGCAAAGAATGTCTCCCAGAATAATAATAGCAATATCGTAACTAATTTGATATAATACAGTTTTCTAAGTTACACTCAATTCTTCTATCAGCAAATCTAAATATAACTGGGTTCCTCCTTTGTGGAAGAAAGCAACGATGTTCTACATAAAGAGGAAAAAAAATTGCACATCAGAAAATGAATACCTATGACATGAAGAAATCCAAATGTCAGAACACTGCAAGCTTGTAATGAAGAACAGAGTAAACAGCAGCTGTTGACATAGTAGCCTTGATCAGTTCAGCTCTCTCGACTGTTCAGTTCTCAGGAATATATCCCCTTCTGACGAAAAGCTACAAAATATGTTCATATATTAAATAAATACAGTAGTATTTTCTTTCTTGAGGTGTGTTGTGTTTCATCAAAACTGTAATTCATAATGAGTAGAATACAAGCTGGATACGGCACCTTTCATGGCTTTATTACATACTCTAACTTCTCTGTAATGCTCACAATTTTTTTTTTTTACTGAAATGTTATCCAAAGTACGTTGACTCTTGCTAATGGAAACGTTTTACTTATCAATGTGGTAGGTATTACATGAATTCTTTTTATTTTCCATACAATTTGACCTACAGAGCAACTGAGATGAAAATGTGACATTCTCATTACAAGTCTAATATCAGTAACCTAAGGCCTTACAGCCAATTAACAGACTCAGACACAAGTTAGCATAATAATACAAATAGCAGATAAACCATAGACCAAATTATTGGTGTGATTTGGGACTAACTCCATGACAGTTTTGTTAAGTTACTCAGGTGTACCCCAGTTTAGTTTAAGATTTTAATACCATTTTCTCCCTATAATTACAATAGAAGTTGCTATAATCAGAATGAAAACCAAACTAAAACAACAACAAAAAAGAAAACCAAAAATCTATGCTAAATGGACACTTCATCCTAAACAGCAGATCTCTTGAGCCTATGATTGTAAACTTAATTTTGGTCATTTATTGGCAGAAGGACTGGAAGAAGCAGTTTAAAGACAAGCCATTCTCTTTTGTTGTGTCCGTGACAGCAAATACTTCCAAAGCTTGGAAATGTTTATGAAAATGAAATCCTGAACTGAAATAATGTGTTTATAATCCAGCCAGATTATACAACCTCAGTTGTTTAGCCTCTTAGAGAAAAATATATTTAACAGTAGTGTGTGATGGAAAGCTTGAAAATGTTAGCAGACAAGCACAAAAGTGAGACAAAACAACTACCATCTAAAATGAATATTTGTATGCCTGCATACAAATATAAAAACATGCATAGTAAAATACATCAAATTTAACTAAATTTTAAATATCTGTTTACTTATGTACAGTTCAAAAGTTTTTGCTATAGGAAAAATACTTCAGAGCAAAAATAAGGAGTATCACATGGTTATAGGAAGTTAATGTAGCTTATAAACTGATGAATCATGAATTCCCTTATGTAGAGAACAAAGCATACAGTTTACAGTCTGAAAATTTCAGTGAATGTTGATGGTTGCACAGCATCTTGGATGCTGCAAGTTGGCTTAATTGGATTCCTGCTCATGTCCCTTGCTCTATCTCTGCTGCATATTACACAGATTTTTATATGTCCTTCCAATCACAGTAGTATACAGCTGCTGAAGGTTTTATTATGCAAAATATTTCTCTGGCAGTTTATTTGTGTTGGTCTGTGCTCCAGAGTGTGAATAACTGATAAAGATGCATTCCAAAACAGCTGATTTAGTCCCACCCAAGTAGAAAATTAGTTATTTTAGTATATAAAGAATATTACTTGTAACCTAATCTGTTTACTTTCTCGTATGTTCTTACTAATTGAATTATACATGTATCATAGAACTCTTTATACACTCTTCTCCTCGCACATCTTTTTCTTGAAATAAAATTAATTTGTGTGAAAATAAAATACTCTCACATTATATGACGATTGGTAATTTTGCTAACAAGTCTGTGTGTCTGTATGTGTGTGTGTATATATATATATTTATTTTAAATGGATAATTTTTAGAAACGGGTACCAAGTAACTTTCTTTTATAAAAAGCTTATGGGATGATGTGCAATTTGATTTTCAAACAAACTATTCTAGCTTGTTTCTGCATGTGAAGACTCTTAATTTGAAGTGATATCCAAGAGCAGAGACTGTAATCAAGAGCACAAATAATACTTAATAAATTGTAATACTGAAAGTTGGGTATTACTTTCTCCTTTATTCATAACAAATACATGTTCTTGATGAATTAACATGAATTCTTCAAGCTGTTACAGAATCCTGTCAGCCAGAGCTGTAAAGTGCATTACTGTGGACCTTTTCACTTAAGTCAGCACCCAGAGCACATAAACCATCTGAACCTTAAAAAAGTGCTAATTTGCTCAGAAACTAGAATCACACAATTTTTAAAGCTTAAAGATCAGAATACCAGAAGTAGGAAGTCTTGTGGAAAAATTTCCCTGCTCACTGTGTCCTTGAAGGGTAGATGCTTTCCTTCAGTTTCATTTTCCATGTCCAGCAATTTTTTGAGAAGAAACTTCAGTGTCCTGTCTAGGTTTCGTAGGAAAATGATTCTCTTTAGTTGTCCTTGAAGAGTGGCCTACTCTTGGCTTGTACTGCAGTCTTCTTGCTACTGAGGCATTCAGTGTTTTAATCTTAACTGTCTCACTCTAGATAGCCTGACTTTCTTCTGTTAGAAGAACGTTTTTATAATTGCAGTAAGAAGTACCTGAATGGAAATAAGAAAATTAAAACTGGCCTATATTCCATATTTGTAATTACTTCAGAATCAGCTTTTTTTACCCCTTTTCCCTTTTGAAATCCTTAGTGAGATAATGACTGCCTGTTCGGTCCTCCCCATGTTGTTGCCAAGGTTATTAACTGAATGATAAATAAGATAGAAGTAGAATTAAATAGTCTATGTGGTGACAATGATATTGGAGTCCACATTTTAGAAAGTTGAAAGCTATGATGCTGTGATTGAAATTCAACTCTACAAAGGCACACTGCTGCTTTTGATCATAATGAATTTTTAAGCAACATTTTCCCTTTCAGTTAGTATTATTAGCATTCCTTCTCTATTATTTATATTGTAATATATATCGGAAACATGCTTACATCTATGAACTTCAAGCTAGAATGACTGTGACAAATTATCAGAAAAACCTAGCATATTAGCTGTACAAATTCTTATGTAAAGAAGCTTTTTTGAAATGAAACTTTTTTTGAAATTACATACACTTTAAATGGAAGAATATTATATTACCATGCTAGAATGTGAAGTAAGGAATTTCTTATTTGTTGTGTGCAAGTTTTTGTAAGAGTACTACAACGCATGTAGAATCATCTTTTTGCTAACTTAAAAACAGATTCAGCAGATCACTAAAAATTCTTAAAAAACACTGGAGTCTGTGCCATGTACTTAGTAAAAAATACAGTTGTACAAATGGAGAAATCTGCGTTTGTGTCAACTACAATAATAAGTAGCCTGGAAGAAAAGAACTCTAACCTAGGATCACTCAACAAAAGGTCAGCCATCACACCAAAGAAGGTGCTGATTGAGGTGGCAATCATTTGTTTGGTTGTTTGGCTGCAGTTTCCTGTGTTGTGCTGAAAACCCTTTGGCCTTGACAGACAGGCATAGCCCATCTCTACTGAAACTAGGAGTGTTACATGCCAGATTCTTCTTGGGGGTTTACAATTTCTCAACATTATCTAGAAATCCTAGGGGAGCTGGAGACCCACACTCCTATGGCATTGCCAGAGCAGGGACTAAAGGCCCCGAGGGGCTGACTTGGGATCCTGGGCCATGGGAAGGGTGAGAGCTACTTCAACGGACTGAAAGGGGGTTTTGGGCTGTGGGCAGGGTTGGAGAGACCCAGGGACTCTGCAGGCACATTGAGGTTGAGGGAGTATGCCCTCAGGGCTTGGGTGTGTAAGTTGCTAAGTCCCAGTTTTAGAGCCCTTGTAACTGGTGGTGCAGTAGACTGAAAACAGGACCAGAAAATGAAACAGAAACATGAAAGCTCTTGAGATCTGGCCATCTAGTATTCCTCTGTTTCCTTCTCGATCATCCTGTCTGGCTTCTCATTCATGTCCTTCTAACAAGCTTTTCTGAAACTAGATTTTCGAGCTTCTGCCAATTCTCCATATGGGAGAATGACTCCATTAAAAACCAATTAGCAGCTGATTGCAATGGGTTTAGCAGAGTTGTTGGTGTTTAAAAATTATTTGAAGGAGGAAGGTTTTCCCTCCTTTGGCATAATGAACTTTAATTTCCCATTTTATGCTCTGCATATGGAGCTCAACAACGAACAAGAAGCTGGAAAGTGCTCAGACTCTCCAATGTCTGTCATAGATTGCCCAGGCTCACAGCCATGCAAAAATATGTTCAGAATTAATAGTTTTTTGATCCTAACATATGTGCTCTGATATCTCCATTATGAGAGTAGTATTTTATAAAAACTAAACCCATGATAATAACATAATCCTGCCATACAGTTACATTTCATAATGGAAATGTACCTATACTTTGTTTCACATACAGAAAAAAAAGCAAACTGGAATATAGTGTAAATAAACTGTATTTTTTTTTTTTTTTAATACAAAAGCTGCTGTTGTGCATAATATTGTTCTGCAGGTGTTTTTACTCATGTCTAAAGAGTCTGTGAAGCTCAGGCTTATTTCTCTATATACTTCCGACATTAGTTCTCCATGGTCTAAAGAGCTGCACATTGGTTGCATGCTGAAATGCACTAAGGAACACTGAAAAAGCAAACACAGAAAATGTAGAAGTATCTGGTAAGAGGCCCTTTTTCTGTCCATCACAAACTACTTCATTGGAAACCTGTGAGCTGAAAGCCTGTGATGACCATGAACTTGGGAAATCTTAGCAGTTAGCTGTCTAAAAGGTGAAACATCTCAATCTGCTACAAGGAACAAAAACATCTTTGTGCTAGACCATTAGTTCTGGAGACACTTCTAAATCAGGTTATTACTTTCTGATTTGAATACTACACATGCAGCATTATTTATGATTTGGAAACTGTTATATAATTAGAGAACTGATCATCTTTTGTAATCTCCAGATTTTGTTTTTCAGTCCAAGTGAAAGGATAATTTATTACACATGAAAATTCATAGCTTCATATATTTCCTTATACTTGCACATTTACAGGAACATAACTATATTTATCTGTGAGAAATATCCCCCCCCCCCACCCCGATATGCATAAACTCTGAATAGAAAAATGTATGATAGGCAATGTATTTATTGTTTGATTCAAAACTGGGCATCAATTTCATTACCATTTTGGAAGCAGAATTAATTTGCCAAATTTCTATTCAGATAAATTAGTTCTGCATAGGATATGATACCACTTAGATTAATGTGTCTCCAGCACATTACCCATAATGATGGTCAAATTAATTCATTAAAACTTTGGCCATCATTAGAAATAATGTCCTCAAGAAACATTAATCAGTTAGGTACTTCACTTTGTATCCTATACAGTATTGAATGTAAATTACATGAAATAACTCTGTGTGTTAGAGTTACTGTAAAAACAGTAATTGCTTCACATGATTGCTTAACTGAACGTAACTCAATGTTGTTACATAGTTGTACCAATATTTTGCTACATAGAGGCGACTGCATCTAGTACAAGATATGGGTAGGACATACCAAATACATAGGGTAATAAACCAGATTGTAATGCCCTTTAATACTTTTTAGATTTTGGATGAAAACATTTGACCCTCCAGGGAACAAACAGAAATAGAGTTTGAAGATGAACTGAAGTACAAATCAATAAACTAATTCAGACTGGCATCAGAAATCAAGATATAATGTACCTCAGTTTTGCAATCCTACAAGAAATATAGGGTACATAAAATTTAACATTCCTGGATCTGACAGGTAGACTGGTGTGACAGTTACTATGTTCTTATTGACAACTTTAAACAAATCAGTAGAGTATTGTTTTTTTTTCTCAAGGAGTTTAATTAGATGCTTTTTTTGCACTTATTTATTACACCTTTAAAAATGTTGTTTGAGGAAAAGCAAATAGATATCTTTTCATGTTCAAAATCTTGTGTTAGATTTGCTTGTGTAATAACGTATTTTCTCTTCCCACTTATCAAAATTATGTTTTAACTAAGAATGAAAACTTTGATAATTACCTGCCTCTAAGAAGTAGCAACAAAGCCATTGATTACATCTTTGATTTGGACCAAAGAGGTATTGATACTTAACATGAAAGCCCTGTTCTTCCATGACGGCTGGAGCTTTGCAACATTTATTTGCACTATATTGTTACCTAATAATGGGAAGTACTGATGTGAAACTTCCAGTTTCAAGAGCATCCAAACTATAGTAATCTTTCAAAACAAAGGTTTCTTTAACAGAACAGCCATGAGATTTAGGTAACCAATGCCAAACCCACAGAAATTATTACTGTTTCAGTCCTCCTTTCTCCTGGGTAGATCATGTCTTAACATTTGCATGAAGAGATTGCAGCATTCATTTTTGCACTAATCTCACGGCAGCGCTGTTAAGTTGAAGAAGTATGAGTGGTACTTTTTGCATAGCAGCCTAACTGCTAGCCCCCTTTGTTATTCCAGATATGCTTGATAAGACATACAGGATGTCAATTAAACCAGTAAGCCCAATTAGCATGAAAGAGTGAAGTAATTATTTTATTGCTTATATCATATTCTATTGGACTATTTTATATATTAGTAAAATTTTCATTGTTCACAAAACTGGTATTTATCTCATTTGAATCAAGAGGCTTACAGTTTATTACTTCCCTTGGAAGGGAATCAAAGTTCTAATAATAAAAATTTTGATACTTTCACATGATCATATAATGTCTAAAAGAGCCAGGCTTCGGAGATGCTCTCTTTCAAAGGTTTACAAATAAAGCATCCTATCCTCTCAAATTCACTCTCAGTTTGGCAGACATGTTAGGTTCTGAAAAATATCTATAATGTGAGGTCAATCATATTATTTCAGGGAAATACAAACTAAACATACCAGGAAAAGGCTTATTTTTCCAGGAGTATTGAACTAGCAACATATTCCAAATATTAGAAAAGTATTTACCCAGTACATGACACAACCTTTATGGAAATTATTCATACTTTTTTCTTAGTTTCAGGTTACTCATAGGAAGCTTCCAACCTTACCTTTTAAAGCAAGGTGAGAATTTCGGTTATTTCAACTGGAGTCTATAATTTCTTACAAGATACATGATCATTTTTTCTGGTGCACCACAGATCATACCAATGCTACATCAGGTAACTGTCCTGTCCTACTGACAATATGCTATTTCTGATGTAGCACTCTAATAATGGAAATGAGACACAGCTTTCTTAGCAGTTAATTTTCATTCTGCAACAAAAGAAAAATGGGTGGTGGTTTATTGGAAAACTTCTTTCAGAGGCGTGAGTTAACCACTAACAACTGTATAGTAAATACATATAATTCTAGATTAGGATTATTCTCAGAATCGGATGCTTTCTTCTCTGAGCTTTGACTTGAAAAGGCCTATATTGGGAATATATTTGCTAATGTGAGGTATTTCTTTTAAAAATCAAACACACAATTTAACAGAACAGGGCAGCCTTTTAAAGCCATTCCATAATATTACATAAAGTTATAGAATACTTAAATTCTCAGAACTATTTTTCAAATCCTCTAGGTAATGTATCACTTTTCATTAGTTTCTACTGATTTATTTCAATTAGGGATTAATAAATTAGTAGTTGAAATTAGTAAAAAACATAAAATAATTTCAGGCTTTCAGGAATGAATGGAAAGTTTGAAAAATCTGAACTACCATAGTTTAGAGGTAAATCTGAAATACTGGAGGGTATGGATTTACAGATGAAATAATCTTAATTCAGATGGAAAAATGCAACATTTGATGATGAACCCAAGCCTGGATTAATATGTATATCATTGCTGAAATGCTATAACCAGAGGTGTTAATAAAGGCTAGATGAAATGGCCTTCAGACAACCCTTCAAACCTCAACCATTCTGTGGTAATAAAGACACTTAAAAACATTTAATGCAAGAAGGCTAGATTTTTTTGTTTAGGTTGTTTATGAGCATCCATGACAGTGGGTCTCTCACTCAGGAGACTGGGTACTAATACTGTCTCAGTTATACTTACATCTTTGATAAACAATCAGAAAAGAATCAGTGTTCCAAAAATAGTAATCTTTGTCCAAAACCTGTCCTTTTTGATCAAGAGTCCGACTGAAGAGCATTGTGGAGTGGCATAGGAAGAGAAGGAAGAGGAACAGCCTTATTGCATGTTAAGGTCTCAATCTGGTTCTGTATCCTTTTCTCTTTTCCTTCTACGTGTTAGATTAAGTGCAGTTTTGAAAATAATTTAATATTTTTTTTTCATGAGGTTTATCCCATATCAAGTATTAAAAGGATAACTTCTGAATCAGGTGCTAGAGGTATTACTACAATCTATTTGACTAACCTTCTTTTAATCAGAAAAGACAGACATCATCGAACATGCTCTGATGCCTTATTTTGATGTAATAACATTACTTAACCACAAATATGTAAAAGCATAATCAAGTTAAAAACGAAGTAGTAACCAAATGTACCCGAGTCTGGAAAAAGATAAAAAACATATTCACTATTGTAAACGTTTATCAACATATGTCAAGCTGCTTGAATATTACTATTATCAAAGAAACTCATATTCAGGACATCATGGAGATATCCTGGGCAGAATTCAGGTTACATGTTTTTCACCTGAGTGTGCAGAAATAAACCTAATTACTTAACTAGCTGCAGAATAAAAGTGGTGTATAATTATTTACCATAAAATTCCATCAGTAAATAGATGAATGAAATGCATTAGATTATTTCCCTATACTAAATTAAATAGTCTCGTTGCATATTATTGTGTTGGTTTAGTGCAACAATAGTTGTAATAGTAAGTAGTGGATACCACTACTTTCAGACTTGTTGCTGTGGTTTAACCCCAGCCAACAACTAAGCAGGATACAGCCACTAGCTCACTGCCTCCTGGTAGGATCAGGGAGAGAATCAGAAGACCAGAAGTGAGAAAACTTGTGGGTTCAGATAAAGACAATTTAACAGGGAAAGCAAAAGCCGCATGCACAAGCAAAGGAAAACAGGGAATTCTTTCACTTGTCCCCATTGGCAGGCCTGTGTTCAGCCATCTCTGGGAAAGCAGGGCTCCCATCGCATGCAAAGGTTACTTGGGAAGACAAACACTACAATTCCAAATGTCACCCCTCTTCCTTCTTCTCCCAGCTTTATAGGCTGATGTCATATGGTATGGAATATCCCTTCGGTTAGTTTGGGCTCAGCTGTCCCAGCTATGCCCCTTCCCAATCCTTATGCACTCCCAGCCTACTCACTGGTGGGATGGTGTAAGAAGCAGAAAAGGCCTTGACTCTGTGGAAGCACTGCTCAGCAGTAGTGAAAACATCCTTGAATTACCAACACTGTTTTCAGCACAAATCCAAAAAAAACTCCATGCCAGCTATTTTTAACCCTATACTTTACCCCAGAAAAAAACAGCACACCTGCATAACAATAAATTAATAATACCCCACCTCCCTTAGTTCTGTCGACATACATAAGCTTCTCATTCTTGAAGTTAAGTTGTAATTATAAAAGACAAAACTGGCTAATATCCAGCTTGGAAACAAGCCCATGCAGAGTAATCTCTAGCAGTGATCACAGGCAAACTCATGCTGTCATTGTAACATACATTAGCCAACTGCACTGCTAGCTATAACACATTCACTGAGCTTTCAGTGTCAGTAGGTACTACTTCCCATGGTTTCAAATGCTGAAAGTTTGGGTCATTCAGTATCGGAAAAATATTTTTGTGTCTGAAAAATGTTTTAAATTGCTTATTTTAAATTGCAGAAGGATCATTATGGGGCCTACAAGGATGCTGGGGAGGGACTCTTCGTTGGGGACTGTCGTGATAGGACAAGGGGTAATGGTTTTAAACTTAAACAGGTGAAGTTTAGATTAGATATAAGGAAGAAGTTCTTCACAGTGAGGGTGGTGAGGCACTGGAATGGGTTGCCCAAGGAAGTTGTGAATGCTCCAACCCTGGCGGTGTTCAAGGCCAGATTGGACTGCAGCATCTGGTACAAGTAACCCAGTACGATGTAACATAGTTTAGTGTGTGGTGTCCCTGTCCATGGCAGGGGGGTTGGAACTAGATGATCTTAAGGTCCTTTCCAACCCTAACTATTCTATGATTCTATTATTCAAGTTATTTAAAAGAAAGTATTAAAGCCTCAATGTTTAACCGATTTAATAGAGATATTTCTTTAGCTTTGTAGAGCACTGGACATGGGCTACCCATATTGTGTTGTCTCTGAGCAATCTGAAACAAATCACATTAAATCTAGATATCTAAAGCATAAATGTAGAGAACAAAGCCAAAGATGCAGAACATATAAGAGGTCAATGTCCCTGTTCTCTTTAGCTCTTGAATGTAATTTGTGAAAGCTGCCAATAACAGTTATAATCCAGCAAAGACACTTTACATTCTAAAGATACACTTTATAAAAGATGATGAGATAACACAAGTTCTGTGCAAGACTAGTCAAACTGCTTTCATTTCTTCTACTACCCTTAAATAAGTGTAATAGCCTTCAGTTCTTCCATTTAAACATAAAGTCAATAGATACATGACAACTTTTAATGCAGTAATTCTGAGCTGCACAAGTCTATACTGTAACCACTGACTCGGGGAGAAATAACTGTCAGTCCCTGAAATTATGTGTAGACATGACTTTGATTTTAATTATGGACCTGATTTAAAGAACTTAATGGAGCTGGAAAAGTATTTCAATTCTAATAAGTTTCAAATATAGGCCAATAACTTCTCTTAAGGCTGGTTTTGGCTCCAAGATGACACTATAGGAATATAAAAGCATTACTGCACCATCTGTGACTTTTGACATAAAGTTCTGTAGTGAGAAAAACAGGTAAATCTCAAAAATCAAACCCTAGTCTAAAGCCTAACTCAATCTATGATATTAGTAATTGCCAATGAATTTCAGAAGGAAAACAGGGACTTGGGGGCAGATGGTTCTTTTTACTTCTCCTTTCAGGGAACTGCACTGATCTTTTAAGACAGCTTTCATGTGTGCTACATTCACATTAAGATAAAGGAGACACAAGAAAACTGGAATTCTAGTTGGTATTGAATAAAAAGGTTAGCTGACCTTATATTCCATTAGAAGTGTAGCAGCCCAGCCTGGCTTTAGAATAAGCAGCTCTCTGTTCAGCTACAGCAGTCATTTTTCCTCCTTCTTAGTAGCTGGTGCAGTGCTGTGGTTTTGACTTCAGCCTGGTAACAATGCTGATAACACCAATGTTTTTAGTTGTTGCTAAGTAATGTTTACTCTGAGCAAGGACTTTCTCAGTCTCCTGCTCTACCAGGGAGGAGGGGAAGCCGGGAGGAAGCAGAGATGGGACACCTGACCCAAACTGGCCAAAGCAGTATTCCATACCACAATACATCATGCCCAGTATAGAAACTGGGGGGAGTTACCCGGAAGGCCCAGATCGCTGCTCAGGTCAGGCTGGGTATTGGTCAGTGGGTGGTGAGCAATTGTATCCTCTCCCTTTGTTATTTCCCTTATCATTATTATTATTGGTGGTGGTAGTAGTGGTTTTGTATTATACCTTAGTTACTGGATTGCTGTTATCTCAACCTGTGGGAGTTACATTCTTCTGATTCTCCTCCCCATCCCTCCGAGAGTGGGGGGAGGAAGAAGTGGGGGAGTGAGCGAGCAGCTGCATGGTTCTGAGTTACTGGCTGGGCTTAAACCATGAACACTCATCAATATAGCAGAGCTGTAAAATACCTTTTTCATTTTGTGGTGGTTTGCTATCGTAATTGCTTTTTTCTGTTCACAGTTCTGTATACTTACTTTGAAAGGAAGGCCAAACATAAGAATTGTTTTTTGGTTGTTTTTTATCCCCATTTTATCTTTAACTTTTCTGAGCATACTGGACAACATCCATCATGTCCGTTTGAGGCTACTGCAGGTATTAAGCAATTCTAATTCTTCAGATGATTAATAAGAATACTATACTTTTTTGAAATTTCAACATAATATACAAACTAAAGTTAAAATTCATATTAAGTGGAAGCTGTAACTCCTGTAGCTGAGTATCCTAATTTCTGTTGTATTCTGCTGTATTATATCGTACTTAATATGATTTTGTTTGTTTGTTTGTTTGTTTGGGTTTTTTAATAGAATTACAAAACTATTTTATTTTATTTTATTTTAATTGCTTCATGGCCTACTTCCAGAATAAACTCTTACTATTTTTTGCCCCTTACATATGAGAAACATTCATAAACTCATAGAATCATACAATAGTTTGGGTTGGAAGCGACCTCATCTAGTTACAACCCCCCTGCCAGGGGCAGGGACACCTTCCACTGGACGAGGTTGCTCAAAGCCTCATCTAATCTGGCCATGAACACTTCCAGGGATACATTCTAAGGGTGATAGTGATTATTAACTGTAGTGTAACTGTAGCTCTTTTACAGACAAAATAATATATATATATGCATCTTATGCATACAATACTTGAAATATTTTCCCTTTAGACTACATATTTCTCCCTTGTTACCCCTGGTTCCAACTAAAGTTCTTAAGACATACAGTCTTTTAACAGCTTCCTGATAATTTAAATCGTTGGTTGCTGAAGACTCCAAATAGGGCATGTGACGGTTTGGGGGACAGACAGTAACCAAGCTACTTGGAAAGAAGGTAGTAAAGGCTGATTTTTCTATTCACATAGGTGTGTGTGACGTAGAAATGAGAAGTAGAGTTACACTTAGCTTGACATGAGCAAAAACAGAATAAAACTTCTGTATGGAGTCAAATATTTGTTAGCAAATCTAAACTAATCAAAATATAACGAGCAGTTATCAGCACTCTGCTTGCAATAACACCTATAATCATGACCCAAAGTAATACAGAAAAGAGACAATAGTAGCCTTTAAATTATTAAACCAGGCACTTTACTAATATCTATCACTTTTTCTGGGTGTTATGCTCACCCCTTAGGTGTCCCTTTGGGTCCTCAATTGGGCAGTTTCAGGCAAAGAGGAGGATTACAAGATTTCAACATCTTCAGGGCTTCACTGACAGGAATCTGATGCTCTTGGAGGAATTGTATTCCTTAGTCTTGGACTCACTTAGGTTTATTTTTATACATTTCCTCAGCACAGGCTACACCACTGATGGTATATTTCCCCAGCACAGCCTAAGTGCACCCTCGGGAGGTGAGAATTACCTGCTCCCAGGCAGCCAGGGCAGTCAGTGCCAGACAGACAAGGCCCTGGTCCCGGGCCCTGTACTCCCAGAGCACTGCAGAGCCAGGGGGCTTCTGCTAGTGATGGCAGTATATTTACCGGGCTAGGGCATTATTCCCATAGAATGGCAGGACATAATCCTACCTATCTCTGCCCCATCACTGTGCCATCCCTATCCCATCCTTGGAAGTGCTTGATATTCTTGAGGAGATGGCTGCTTAATAATTTTTATCCCATCTGTGGTTTCTTGACACCCACAGCATATTTTAGTCGTGCATGGCATGGATATTGTTATAGAATCATCAGACAGTTATGCAGCAGTGGTAAAACTCGCATAAGATATACTTGTATCTGTATTTAATTACAGCAGTGTAGGTGTGAAGGTTTGATTTGATTCTTTTCAAATTTTAACAGGACAGGTAATGTCGCCAGAAACATTTGAGGTAAGGTAAAAGCACGGATCATTTTGACAGTGGTTCTAAAGGAATGTAAATGCATTTAACAAGGAGAAGTTTAAATTCCTGAGAGGAAACATAGTCTCTTAGTACAAATAAATATTGCAAATGACCTTAAGAGCCTTTAGTGTGAAAATATTTTGGCACTCCAGCATTGTTTCAAAATGGCAATTAGGAGAAATAAATTAAAGCTCTGTTTCAAGAGGAGTAGATAAGCTCAGATTTTATTTCTTTTTACTGGCTATCTAATGGCTTCAGTTAATTTCATAGAGTTCAAGTAGAGAATCTTAACAACTTCAAGAGGTAAACCACCTAGTAAAGAAATTTCTACATTCAACAATTAAAATTTTGCTAAATATACGATAAAGAGCTTAAAACCACCCAGTATCTTACTGGGGTCTTTGCCTCATAGTGGAGATGCATCATACATTGTTAGGATTTGAATTTTCATATATATTTTAAAAAAAAGAAGTCAGATTCTCTTCTCAGGTACCAAGAAATTTGTGAGCGCTCCACAGAGGAAGCTCTTCGCTGATCTCTGGATGGTGTAATTTCTCAGAAGTGCCAGATGCTAGTTTGTTGCAAAATGTGGAAACTTGTGTGCTGTATGGTGAATTTGAGAGAAATTTGTGTGTTACATGGTGAGTTTATATTTTGAAACATGATGATAAAGCTTGTTAGAACAGGGTAGATCAAAGAACACTCAAAAGAATTTACATTGACAAAAAATATTTATTGATAATACTCTATGACAATGACATCAACAATATTCATAGAATGGTTTGGGTTGAAAGGGACCTTAAAGATCATCTAATTCCAACCCTCCTGTTCCGGGCAGGGACACCTTCCACTAGACCAGTTGATCAAAGTTCCATCCAACCTGGCCTTGAACACTTCCAGGGATGGGGCAGCCACAGCTTCTTTTGGGCAACTTGTTCCAGCATCTCATTATCCTCACATTAAAGAAATTCTTCCTTATATATAATCTGAATCTACCCTCTCTCAGATTAAAGTCTTTCCTCCTTGTCCTGTGACTGCATGTCCTTGTAAAAAGTCCCTCTCCAGCATTCTAGTAGGCCCACTTTAGATACTGGAAGGGTACTGCAAGGTCTACCAAGAGCCTTCTGCCTGAACAATCCCAGCTCTTTCAGCTCGTCTTAGTAGGAGAGGTGCTTCAACCCTCTGATCATCTTCGTGGCCCTCCTCTGGACCCACTCCAACAGGTCTACATCCTTCTTGTGTTGGTGGCCCAGACCTGGACACAGTACTCCTGGCGGGGTCTCACAAAAGCAGAGTAGAGGGGGACAATCACTTCCTTTGACCAGCTAGCCACACTTCTTAGGTGCAGCCCAGGATATGGTTGGCTTTCTGGGTTGCAGGCGCACACTGCTCATAGACCGACAGGCCCAAGTCCTTCTCCTCAGGGCTGCTCTCAATCCAGTTTTTGCCAGCCTGTATTTGTGCTTGAGATTGTCCCGACCCCAGTGCAAGTCCTTGCAGTTGACCTTGTTGAACTTCATGAGATTGGCATCGGCCCACCTCTCAAGTGTGTCAAGGTCCCTCTGGATGGCATCCCTTCTCTCCAGTGTGTTGACTGCACCACACAGGTTGGCGTCATTGGCAAACTTGCTGAGGATGCGCTCAATCCCACTGTCCATATAGTCTATATTTAAACAGCATCGGTCCCAATACTGACCCCTGAGGAATGCCACTTGTCACTGGTCTCCACTTGGTCATTGAGCCGATGTTGAGTGGCTTTGATGAATCACACCTAAAGTACAACAAAAAGACACTTCAGAGTGTGTTTAAGCATTAGAAACAGAAAGAGCAAAGACTGCTGACTTGAACAAAGGCTTTTCATGTGTTCATACTTTGTTTTGGGGAAAGCAAAGACAGTGCTGACATAAGAATTTATTGAGAAAATTTGGTCAAGAAAAAGCATTGGCAGGACATGAGAAGAAAGTCATATCCATTATAGTAGTGAGGTTCTGAAACACACCTCCGCTGAAATTAATGGGAAAAACATTTTTTATAGTAAAACAGAAATATACCTAGGCTTGATGACCCATGTTCTAATCTTCTAAACTTTGTTATAAAAAAATTATAATTCATCCTGTTTAATTTTTCATGCCTAATTTTAGTGCCTCAAATGTTGGCATCTGTATCTAAGCTTTGCAGTCAGTGAATAATACCAGGCACATTCAAAATACATTTAATCTGATATATTTTAAATGTTTGCCTTAAGATGAAATGAAACGCATTCTCAAAAGTAATGCTTGTTCTGTTAATTTTTGAAAATGGGGGCATTTAACGTGAGATACATAGTCATGAAGTGTTCTTCCTTACATTGTAGTAACAGACTAATGCCAGAGATACAAGGTAAGCTTTAACTGTGTTTCAAGCTGACAGACCACTCCAGAGGGCTTCTTCAACCACGGTGACATCAAGCTTTTGAGATTCACTTTGTCATTTCATATTTTATAACCTTCAACTTTTTTTTTGCTTCTTCTCTGTACTCATTTCTTTTTCAAACAAATACATTAATATTTTCATTATAATGAGCATGTTTCTTGCAAGAAAGTACATTTTAATTTGCAAATTATTTGCAAGGAACCTTTTCCAGTAAAACCCTGAACAGCCTTTTTGGTAAGAGTTTGTTCAAGTTTCCTTTTTCTTTAAAATGAATAACTAGAAGATGAATACCCCATAAAGCCTTCAAATGCACTCAAACATTTTAAAGGTAATGTATTTTGATTGGTTGACCATCTTCTCCTTTATCCTCAGAGACTGTAAGAGCTATGGAAGCAGGGTACATCAGCACCCATTAAAACAAAGAACACTGAAAAGGTCAAAGTAGCACTATGCCGTTCGCTTTTTACACAGTATTCGTTGAATTAAAAATCTCATTCTTGCAGTAATGGGTATTGCTGGAGGAAGAAGTGTACAAGTAACACAGTCTAAAAAATAAAAATTCCAGTCCTCATGAGGATTAGTTAGTATGGTTTCAAACAAAAGAAATAACACTGCTACTGACTTAAACTTTGTGTTGTTTCCTAATAAAATCTTATTTGCATTTCAGTAAAACTGATTTACATTGTAATAACAAAACACAAACATGAAAGAAATAGCTGCAAAAAGGTTTCTTACAAATATAGAACATTAGACTTCATCACTGAGTAGTAATTCTATTTTTAAATGTTCTGTTAATGTCATGTTTCTAAAACATTCTTGAATATTTGTATGTTAATTTACATGTTTTTATACTTCTACATACTGAAAGAATATAGCATGTTTCTTCCCTTTCTATAACAAGGATAAAACAGGACTTTGGCTGTATTTTTCTAGTATTTGGACAGTAGCTATGGGGACATGTATGTAATAGAATCTTAGACCATGGAATATATGTCAAATTACAGCCTACTTCTTCATAGAATCCTAGAATGGTTAGGGTTGGAAAGGACCTTAAGATCATTAGTTCCAAACCCCCTGCCATGGGCAGGGATGCCTCTCACTAGATGACGTCACCCAAGGCTCTGTCCAGCCTGGCCTCGAAGACTGCCAGGGATGGAGCATTTACCACTTCTTTGGGCAAACTGTTCCAGTGGCTCACCACCCTCCCAGTGAATAGTAGTAGTATAGGAGAATTCCTGATTCCAGGAACAGCAGGTCTTTCTAGACTTAATACTGACTACTCAAGTGGTGGAGAAAGATCAGTCTTTTTTTCTTTTTATTATTCCTATCTATGCATCAATACCACGCAGAGGCAGACAGACTCTATCCCTAAATAATTTTGATGGGCTGTCAGTTGGCAGAGATGGAATTTAAATTATCACTTTCAGTGGCTCCGGTTTTATATGAAAAATATTCGGTTCGTTCTATTTAGCAGTATTTCAGCTGCAATGTATTTTTTCTGTCCTAAATCCAAGGAACATTTAAACATATGGGCAAGATAATTAGAACATTTCAAAATTTGCTACTTCAGAATCATAATACCAGTGGATTGAACTGACCAGGTTTTTTCTGACCTATAGCAGTAGTTTTCAGTATGCTATTAGAACAGAACTATAGCAACCCTTTACTTTTTTACCTGCCAAGGTTCTAATGAGACATTAATTTCAGGAAACATTTTAGTACATTTTCAAAATAGAAGATGAAATGGGAAAAACAGACATTTGTTAGAGTAAACAGTAAGCTATCATGGAAAACTGCAATATACCCAGTTTCAAAGCATGAGAATAATTTTGTTATGAATAAATAAACAAGTTGTCCTCTTTGCCAGTAGTTCCACTCAGCATCATTAAACAAGTCTGAAATAACTGCATAAGTAAAAGTGTCAGGCCCTTAGAGTTTTTGTCTGTGAATATATAGAATCTTAAATCATGCAGAAAAATTGAAAGTGTGAACATTTGTGAATCTCAAGAACCCTTCAACTACAACAACATCACGTATAAAGCTGAAAACCTATTTCTAATGTTCAATTATGACCTTGGTGTGGACAGTAACATCATTAATAGTTCACTTCTGGTTTGCTCATGTTGGGATGTTGTCATGGGTCACAGCCTTGGCTTCTAATGTTCCAGGTCAGCTTTCTGAAATGACAGGGCAATCCCATATGGAAATACATTAAAAGTTTATAGAAGATTTTGGTAGAAACAAAAGCTGCATGGTAATTCCCCCTACAAGCAACAGCTGTTTATCACCCACTGATTTTGGTGTTAGACTAATTGCCATGCTAACAGATTGCTGATGATTTCTGAAGTTCAGAGGCTATTCAGAAAGAGATGAGGTTTACTATCAAACTTCCAGCCAACAAAGGGAAGAAAAAGGGTTTTCAAATTATGTGGTGTACACTGGAATTTTCACAAATAGTAACTGGGTATTTTTTCGAGATTATTGGTACTCCTTCCTAGTCAATATTGTAAAGGTGTTTTAGCAATCAGTGACAGTGTGTTTATTAAACTCCTCTGGAGAGCTGTTGACTGATGCATTGCTGCAAATTTTTATCTGTCTAACAAGTATTTACCAAAACTTAATATATTATTTTAACTGTTACAGGAAGTTTGCAACCTGAGAAGCCATTTAACAACTTGCAAAATGAAAAAAAAACATTGGCAAGGTTGAGAAATGCCCTTTGTTCCATGTGAAAATGAAAGAAAGCAAGGTAAATTTTCAGCAGTAGTGGCTTGTCCATAGAGCAAGGTGTTCCAAAACATCCTAGCCTTAGACTATGAGCTTTATGCTGGCACTGAGCCTGCTGCAGAAAGACCTGTGGCAGATCTCTCTCCCACTACTAACAGTAAGGATTTTGGAGGGCTGTTAAAGGGCACCTATGTCGAGTTTTAAGGATTAACAGTGCTGATTAGAAACAAATTGATTAAAACTCACAATTCTCTCTGGAGCTGAAGTATAAAGGCTGTGAAAAGTAAACAAATAATCTACCTATTAAACAAGCAGCTGTGGGAAATAATCATACATCCATTTATGATGATAATCAATAGTGGAAATATTAAAAAAAATCACAACAAGGGTTCACAAGGTAATGTAGCTCAAACTGAAGTTCATGTCACTGTGAGCCTGTATGTGCTTTCACACACGTTTGCTGTGTTCTGACAAGTGTGTGTGGTTTGTGAGTGGTGACACCTAGAGCTCACTTAATCAGAACCACTTCCATTCCTGGAAATCTTTCCCCCCACAAAGGTGTCTTCTGTTTCTGTGCACTTTTAGAGTAATATCTTACAAATGACATTGTCTATGATCTGAGACAGGATAGTGTGTTAAACCAGAATATTTTATTTAAACTTCCGTCCAAATAAACATGTGAGAAGCATATACAAACTGCCACTACCAGATAGTCCTTGTAGGTTTGCTCACTTACTGTACACTGTCACCTATGTCCTTTCCATTTTTTCAATACAATTAAAAATCTTAAAGAGCTATGACACTCTCAATCCAGTTTATAAACTGAAATACAGGTTACATTAAAAATAATAAAATATATTGTATAATTTAGGAATACTTCATAAACATTTTTAACATCTTCTTTAGCTTGTAATTAGAAAATAATTATCCACTTTTGACTGAGAGAGAATTAAAAGCCAGATGTTTTTGGTTTTTAAGTCTACATAGTATTTCATAGTTTATTTCAGTATTCCCAGCTAATATCAAATAGCTGACTATAAGCATATAACATTGAATTACATGCTATAAAATCAATGATCAGAGTCAGTAAACTTATTTAATGTTCAGTACAAAAATCCATTATACTTTATCAAAGGTGTGTATACAGTGTGAGTATTGAAGAATACTGGAAAACAGCCTGAAAGCCCTGCTAACATTAAGACCCAACCTGTAAGAGGCAACCCAAAGTTATTCTGATTTTTCTAATATCAAGATATTAGAATAATGTATCAACAAGCATTTTGCAAATATTACATAGCCTAATAGCATCGCTCCATGTTTAATTTAATTTAAGAATCCTTCTATATTTGTAAATGAGAAGGAAAAATATCAAATATAAAAGGAATAGGGTTCTTATCAGCGAATGAATGAGATTCAATTTTGCCTTCCCATTTGTAGGGCTGAATTGTGATTCTGAATCTTATTGATACAAGAATGCAAGTTTAAGATGAAAACGTAGGTAATATAGACAGGCTTTTAGAATGCTAATCTAAAGAACTGCTATATAAATTCCTTATATAAATTCTCCTCCCCGAAATGTCTTGTTATTTACTCTCACTGTCTTGTTTGAATTTAAATCTAAATCTTTTTCAGATTTTTGGTGTTACGTTTTTTGGCTTTCTACTCATTTAATTTCCATAGGTGGGTTAGAGGATTTTACAAAACTCATGGAGCTTACACTGAAATGCACAAGATGATAGTTGTAATTAATCATACTTTTTGTAACAGAATGTCTGTGCAAAGAAAAAGCTTAAGTTCACGATCATTTATGCTCACAGATTCACAAAGTATCACCATACCTGTGAGAGGTTTAATCTAACAAAAGAAGTGTAAAATCAAGGGAAGCTGCTTTTTTTTTTTCACCCCAGAAAATATCCACAGAAAGAACTGTTTTCTGCTGTGAAGCAGAAAGAGGAGAAAATGGCATCTCTTACCCAAAGAACATTCAGATTGAATGAAATACAATTTCTGTCTGAAATCAGATGACAACATCTGCTACACTGGGATAACAATTCTTACTAATAGAGATTAGTATGTCCAATTTGAAAATACTAAAGAAAAGCATTGCAACATTTTCCCCTATGATATGCCATTTCAATTTTTGCATCCAATCAAGTTCAAAATATACCAGAAGCAGCTGGGGAAAAAAAGGGTAGTAGGGGAGTGGGATTATAAAGAAGAGCATTCAAATGCGTAAATCACTCAGAAGAACAAGACTCCGGAAACTTTGACATGCAGTTCAGAGACACAAACAGAATTCAAATGACCCAGTAATGGTTACAGATGAAAACACTGAGCTATCTCCAATGCTGAGTTCTATAGTTCAAGTTGCACCATTTCTAAAGCTCTTACTGAGGTTTAAAATATGACTAAGGTAATTTACCTCCCAATATGGCATTAAATTTAGCAGTTGTTAATGATCACATATAATCCATTTAATTCTGGTGAACTGCAGCAGTGTAAGTGAAAATTGATGGGAGACTGATATAATTATACCCTACCAATAACCAGATTATTTTAAGAGGCTGTCAAAAAAGATGTAAAATGTAAAGATTTGCTAAAGCCATCCTGGAATAGTATCTAATAGGGATCTTTCTTTGTGCAAAGAAAGTTGGGTTTTTTGGTTTTTTGTTTTTTTTTCTTAGCTCAAAGATAAAGGAAAATAACCATAAAGAGAGCTAAATTTTATTAAATAACAAAATATTATCTATCGAAACAACATATATCATAGAATCATAGAATGGTTGGGGTTGGAAGGGACACCTGAAGGTCACTTAGTCCAACTCCACCCTGCAATGAGCAGAGACATCTTCAACTAGATCAGGTTGATTAAGAGCCTGTCCAATGACCTTGAATGTTTCCAGGGGTGGGACATCTACAACCTCTCTGGGCAACCCCTTCCAGTGTTTCACTATCCTCATAGTAAAAAAATTCATCCTTGCGTCTAGTCTGAATCTACCCACTTTTAGTTTAAAACCATTACCGCTTGTCCTATAGGGCCTATTAAAAACTTGGTCCCCATCTTTCTTATAAGCCCTCTTCAAGTATCAAAAGGCCATGATAAAGTCTCCCTGGAGCCTTCTCTTCTCCAGGCTAACAACCCCAACTCTCTCAATCTGTCTTCATAGGAGAGGTGTTACATCCCTCTGATCATTTTCACTGCCCTTCTTTGGACTCAGGTCCATGTCTTTTCCATGCTGAGGGCTCTACAGTTGGGTGTAGTGCTCCAGATGGGGTCTCACGAGAACAGAGTGTCAGAATCACCTTACTTAACTTGCTGTTCACACTTCTTTTGATGAAGCTGGGGATATAGTTAACTTTTTGGGCTGCAAGTGCACACTGACAGGCCATGTCCAGTTTTTCATCCACCAGTACCCTCAAGTCCTTCTCCTCAGGGCTGCTCTCTATCCCTTCATCCCCCAGCCTGTACTGATACTGGGGGTTGTACCAACCCAGGTGCAGGACCTTACACTTGCCCTTTTTGCACCTCTTGAGTTTCACTTGGGCCCACTTGTTGTGCTTGTCCCTCCAGATGGCACACCATCTCTATAGGCATGTCAACCACACCACTCAGCTTGGTGTTTGCAAATTTGCTGAGGTTGCTCTGAATCCCAATATGTCATTGGTGAAAATATTAACAGTAATGGTCCCAGTACAGACTCCTGAGGGACACCACTTGTCACCGTTCTCCATCTGGACACTGAGCCATTGACCACTACACTACAGATGAGATCATCCAGCCAATTCCTCAACCACTAAACAGTCCATCCATCAAATCAATATCTCCAATTTAGAGAGAAGGATGCTGTGGGGGACTTTGTCAAAGGCCTAATAGAAGTCCAGGGACATGATGTCCGGTAGAGTCACAGGTCGGATTTCAAATCTCTGCTCAAGGAAAATGCCAGCCTGTTTGAAGTTATGTAGCTGACAGAGATGAATATGTAAATACAAGTAGGAATTACTAGAATCTTTTATTTTAACCATACTATACCTACTTGCTTAGAGACCTAAAAAATAAGAATTAATAGATGATAGTCATATAAAATGCATGAAATGCATGTTTCTTTTCTAGAATCAGGAACTAAATATTCAAATTCCTTATTACCAAATGCATGGTAAGTACTGAATAGGTTATCAATCATTTTTGAAATAACTATTTCACCATAACTAAAAATGTCTGTGTAGCTGCATAATTATGAAACAGTTCTGTGAACTAAAACTGGACACAAGATCTAAAAGTGAAACAAATTTATTAGTACATTACAAATATGCCTTATCTTCAGTACTCAGGGACATTGACCTGAATAATTTCAATGAAATATAGAACACAATTACTTAGATCACAGTTACCAATTACTCTAGAGTAAATACAACTAATGAGAAACAATGAAAGACCTAATTTTGTAAATCTTTATTTGTAATTGCTTTTCAAGCTACTGTGATGTAACTCAGATGGCAGGGAAGGAGAATAGCAAACACGGATATGGTGCTCTTTAAGAATTTGGATATCATCACGACTTATACCTGGATTATTCTCATAGCTAAAGACTGCCTCTTTATGGCAAAGTGGTTATAATAATGAGCAGTGTGTAAAACTTACACACTCTGTTTTTTTCACTACACATTGTTTCAGGCATTGTGCATTATGAAGTGTAGACTACCTCTACAAGGTAAACATATATGAAGTTGTAAACATATATGAAGAACAGTTACAGTAAGCTATATAGTGATTTGTGTAAGAATTAGGCCACATCTACCTATAACAAAAAAGGGAATATAGCGTTTTCTTAAACTACATCTAGGATAAATTTTGTGGATGATAATGATTAGAAAATGGATCACTAAGTTAATTAAAAACTGTGTGACTGTCAAATCTCTACAACTGTCAGCTGAAGAAAACAATAATCAAAAGAGAGTACTTCAGACAGGTTCCACAGGGCCTGAACTAGTGCCACTTAATACTTTAAATCTGTGATCTGAGCATAAATATGAAAGTTATCACTCGGAAGATCTGTATGTGCCATAAAAGCTAGTGGAATGAAATGTAATGAAGGAACACGGTCAAACAATAACATCCTGGCTTGTATCAGAAATAGCATGGCCAGCAGGACTAGGGAGGTGATTGTATCCTTGTACTTGGCACTGGTAAGGCCACACCTCAAACACTGTGTTCAGTTTTGGGCCCCTCAATACAAGAAAGACATTGAGGAGCTGGAATGTGTCCAAAGAAGGGCAGTGAGCTGGTGAAGGGTCTAGAGCACAAGTCTTATGAGGAGCTGCTTGGGGAACTGGGGTTTAGCCTGGAGAAAAGGAGAGTCGGGGGAGACCGTATTGCTCTTTACAGCTACCTGAAAGGAGATTGTAGTGAGGTGGGTGTTGGTCTCCTCTCCCAAGTAACAAGAGATAGGAAAAGAGGTAACAGCTTCAAATTGTGCCAGGGAGGTTTAGCCTGGGTATGAGGAAAAATTTCTTAACTGAAAGGGTGTTCAAGCACTGGAACAGGCTGCCCAGAGAAGTGCTTGAGTCACCATCCCTGAAGGTATTTAAAAAACAGTGCAGATGTGGCTCTTAGGGACATGGTTTAGTAGTGGACTTGACAGTGCTACATTAACAGTTGGACTCAAAGATCTTAAGCATCTTTTCCAGCCTTAATGATTCTATTCTGAATATGCCAGGTATATATATTGCAAAGTTAGAAATAATATTAGGAATAAATGGAATTGTATTTAATCCAGAAAAGTGGATGCTACATCACAGAGAAGAAATAAGCAAGTGTGACAGACTTACATATTGCAAATATTTGCAACTGTGATTTTTGTATTTGTTTTTGATATCTGTAATTAGTAAATTTTTTTTTTCATGTTTTTGAATGAGTACCACAGAGTACAGAAATGTTATGGCCATTAATAAGATATTTTTATTATACATTTATTACATCTATTCATGTGCATTAGTGAGCAGATGTGTTAAAAGTCTTATAATTGAAGACCAACATTTCAAAATCTTGTTTTCAAACCTGCATAACCGTACTACTGCATTATTTTGCCCAAATAATAAATCTTGTTTCTGTGTCATGTCAGTCTACCCCTTCTGTGTAGACATGATCTCAGAACTTTGTTTTAAAACACTGTAGAATTTAGATATTGCAAATGATGTAAATGCTGTAAAATGCTGTTTTTTAAAATGTGCCTCACCCATGTTTTTTGAGGAGGGTAGGTTGTTTAGGGCAAGAACGGTATTAGTGTATACACTTTGATTTATTCTGAATCTGGACTGTACTTCACTACTGGAATCTTATGGTCATTTAATCACCCTTTAAGGGCACTGCCTCTTCACCAAAGTAAATATACTATTTCTGGACATATTGTGCATTCTCTCTCAAGTAGGCATTACTCTCAGTAATATCAAAGTGTTAGAACATTGCCATTTACTGTAGAAGTTGTACCTACAAGTCATAGGTTATTCAATTGCAGTGAATTCACATGGACAAGCTTTTTTTTTTCCTTTTTAACATCCATCTGTTCACATAGATTACACAGATTGTGCTTGTGTTTCTGGCTGTCAGAGAACAAGAAGGCTTAGCAAATATATCTAATATATTTTAAAAGTAGTTCAGAAACAATTTAAGAACATGGAGAAATGTGTAGGCTCCAGGCAATCTAGTACCTTAGAGAATGTACCCATCCCAGAGCTGTAAACTCCAATAAATCATACTGTGAACATACTGTAAACATTTTCATCGTTCCAGCTGGCATAATGTTTTTTCATGCACGCAACATAGGCCCTCTTCCCAGCACACTATTTGCTTTTGATGAAAAGGACACAATTGAATTTTTTTAAAAGTATTAGCATTCTGTGTTGCATTTTTTGCATTTACTTAAAACATGATACTCCCTTTCTGACAGCAGCATAGAGAAGCTGAAGAACAATGGGTAACTAGAATCAATACGTACAAATGGGTAGTTAAAATACAATACAGACAAAAAACAAAATAATATCCCACATAAAGTTAACCAGATCCAGTTAGTAGTGATGTGAACATAAATGGGAAAAAAAAAAAAAAGTATTTATAAACATCTCTTTCGTCCAAAGTTGAACTGGAAAAAATTGTCTATGGAAACAATACTAAGAGAACTCTCCTTATAGACTATGTTACAGAGGTTCATTCTTTATTAATAGCGGATAAGCAACATGGAACTGCATAACTACTATGATCTCTTGGACTAAAAATTAGTTGGTGAGTGACTCACCAATTAAAGAGAAAATAAAGCACAGATATAGAATAGTATTTAATCTTGGTGCATAGAGCAGGCTGAGAGAAAGAAGATGTCAGGGCCTTGAGGCCTTTGTTAGGTCTCACACTCCCTGCCTGGCAAAGGACCCTATTTCAGCACCTCTTGGGCTATCATTCCCTGATACCATCACAGAAGGCAATCAATCACATTCGTCAGTCATGGTTTACCCTCGGTAAACCTGTGTAATAAGTTACCTTATTATCCTCCTTGTGTTCAGAAGTATGTTCCCAGAGGACTCATGCCATGATTTTCCCAGCAACCAAAGTAAGACTGAATGGCATGCAGTTCCCTGGATTTTTGATGTTACAATATTTGCCTTTCCCCAAACTTTAGGAGTAATTTCCACATCTCCATGGTCTTTCAAAAATGATAGAAAGCAGACTTGCTAAGACATCCACCTGCTTTCTCAGTACCCTCAAATC
This sequence comes from Nestor notabilis, assembly GCF_000696875.1. NCBI lineage: Eukaryota > Metazoa > Chordata > Aves > Psittaciformes > Psittacidae > Nestor > Nestor notabilis. Next base: position 5,117 of record NW_009939687.1, on the reverse strand, counting down.
AGCTTCTTCAATCAAAACTCCTGTCTTCCTACTGTTCTGTTCCTGAGCTCCCTGTTTATACCATTTCCCTGTGGAGGCCAGTTTTGTAAAAACTTTCTGATAATCCATTTATTTACCTCCATATTCCATGAGATCTCACCTTTCTTCTACAGGAAAAACATTTTAAGCAACATCAGAGCAGAGGCTATGATAGGAAGGTATGATTCCTGACAAATGCTGGGCAGCACTGACATCTAGGAACCACCTATCTAAATTCATTCCCATGGATTTCAAGCTTCCAGATGCAGCTCATGGTCTGAAGGACATTGTGGTGGAAGACACAGATGAAGGAGATAAGAGGAGCCCAGCAGAGGACTACCTGGCATCAGAAATCTTACTTGCTTTCTGTGTCACACGGCACCAACCATCTCAAGTAGATTATAGCAGCTTGTCTTGGATCATCAGAAGCAAAAGTCAGCAAGGTGGGATGCAAATGACAGTGTGGTAAACAATGTAAATTACTTCCCTCAGCCTCTATCTTGTCACAAATATTGCAATCCTAGGCAGAACTTCCTCTCCAGCTTAATTGCACAGCCCCCAAGAACTGCTGTGGCTTCATCCTGTCACTCTCACTTCTGCCTTGTGCTTCATGCCATGCCCTTAGCCTCTGTATTATTTGTCATCATCCTGTGCCACCTTCTCATGAGCTGTCATATCTAACTGAGCTTATGTCCTTATCTGAACTTTACCACTTAAATATCCAGCCCAGCAAAAGAGTGCTACATTGTACATCTGACCAGATTTAACAAAGCTGGTTACATCTTGTTGTGTGGAAAAAGTAACCCTGATGAAAATAGGCATGAAAGAATACATGTCCAGGAAAAAATTACATGTATGAGTGTCCTGGGTTCATCTACAGCAGTCATTTTTTCTCCTTCTTAGTAGCTGGTACACTGCTGTGGTTTTGACTTTCAGCCTGGGAACAGTGCTGATAACACCAATGTTTTTAGTTGTTGCTAAGTAACATTTACTCTGAGCAAGGACTTTCTCAGTCTCATGCTCTGCCAGGGAAGAGGGGAAGCCAGGAGGAAGCAGAGACAGGACACCTGACCCAAACCGGCCAAAGGCCTATTCCGTACCACAGCACGTCATGCCCAGTATATAAACTGGGGAGAGTTACCCGGAAGGCCCAAATCACTGCTCAGGTTGGGCTGGTTTCTCAATCAGTGGGTGGTGAGCAATTGTATCCTCTCGCCTTGTTATTTCCCTTATCGTTATTATTATTATTAGTGGTAGCAGTAGTGGTTTTGTATTATACCTTAGTTACTGGAGTGCTGTTATCTCAACCTGTGGGAGTTACATTCCTCTGATTCTCCTACGGAAGTGGGGGGAGGAAGAAAGGGGGGAGTGAGTGAGCAACTGCGTGGTTCCGAGTTACCGGCTGGGGTTAAACCATGACAGTTTATAGAGGAGGTATAAACAGAAAACTCTGGAGATAGGGTATTGGTGTTCATGCAGCATTTTGCAGAAATGACTTGTGGTCCTTAGTAAATAGAATTTAATTGACCAACATCAACCGTTGATCCAAATGACATGTGTCATCAATCTTTCTGGGTTTTTTGGTGTTTTTATTCCCTTGTCTTTTCTCTTATGTCAGTTCTGTCCTATGCTATCCTTGAGAATCTAAGCCTCAAAAGATTTGCTTTCCTGTGCACCTCTTGCAAACCACCACTTTGTCAATGTTTCTAGTAAGCTTTAAAATATAACAGCCGATTAATATAGATATGAGACCATTAGAAATAATCATATTCAAGAACCAGTTTAATGTAAATATTATCTCTTTATTTTCACTTTAACCTAAAGAATGTTAAATAAATAAATCATACATATTTGTTAGAAGATGTCAAGCAAAGATTTCAAAGTATATACTTAAAGTTAGGATCATATACATTTAATTGTTCTGCAGTATATGTCATGCCTGTTTACTGAAAAAGGGTATTTTAAGTCTTAGTTTTCAAAGTCCTCAGCACTTTAACTTATTTTTCTTCGATTAAAATTTCACATGCTCAGCAGTTTGGTACAAGAGGATGTATTTAATGGTTTGTAGATGTAAATATTAATACAGAAGCCTCACTTGAGGCTGTCATGTTTGAAACTTTCTTGGTATGGCATGATAAATTTATTTAGAAATAGTCACTGGCCATCTGTGAACCCACAAATGTATTGTATCTCATACAGTAAGGAAAGCTGGTGGTTTTTTTTTTTTTTCTATGTAGCTGAGAGTTCTAACTTGCATGTCACTTTAAATTTAAAGCATGGACTGCAGAGAAAGTATTTTGAAACTCTGTGATAGCCTGCTGCCAAAATACTGTTTACATTGACAATTTAATAGAGTGGAAAATTGCTTGTTTTCTGTTTAGTAAAATTTAGGACCTGATCTAGATGTGAATTGCTTCCATGGTAGATCTCACAAAACCTGTCAGGAAATGGGTTTTGTAGCACTGCCAGTGAAATGAAATTTTGAAAGGTAGTACACCTTTGCCAGCAGATAATTGGACACTCTGCGTAGGTCACATCTCAGGGAGGAAGTTTTCCTCCTTATAGCAAAAAACTATTGAACCTTGCTGATTTCACTAGTATACTGGACATGCTTGGTGTTTATTGAGCAAGGGTACTTATTTTATCTAAGCATCATTATGTCTGAGGATTGAGTTATTCTTTAAGTGTTTGAAAAGCAGAAGAGGAAAATAAATGGAACAGAGTTACAACCAGTGAGTTCCTCTTTTTCCAGTGTCTTTTTCTGATGTCACACAGAGAAGCATATGATATGTATCATGCCTTGTCCAAAAGTCCATTTTTTCAATACCAGGACAAATACTGATGGAGATCCAACCAGGTAAGCGTGAGTCTCCCATTTTAGACTCACAAATGGAACTATCAGATGATCATAGAAGGGTATGTTAGTCATCTTCTTTTTGATTGTACTCTGTGCTGCCTGTTGGTATATGGTTTGGTGAGCTTTTCCCACAGCACTCAGGGGCTTTAAATTTTAATTAAAAGATTTCTGTTTCCTTCCTTATGATGTCACAGGAGTAAGCTCTTCTGAGCACCACACTTCACAAACAATAGCAAAATACAAGGCATGGCAGAATGTGAGAGAATCTTCTGAAGAAAATATTCTGGATCGCTCATCATATTCCATTTCTGAAACAGGAATAATCACTGACTACTGTACATGCCTCATCTGTTAAAACAATCAAGTATGGAAAGACTGCTGCTGACATCACCTGCACTGGGGCTGAAGTGAATATAACAAACTGGCTAGGAATTAGCTGATGTGCCATGGCCATAGCAGTCCCCAAAATCAAAGTCTTGTACAAAGCTACTTTTAATGTGTTTTGAGCTTTTCTTCCCAATCTCAAGAATTTAAATGTATGCTTTAAATTAAGATTCCATATATATCTATAAATTAAATTGTATAATACAATTAGAGAATATGTATATACTGAATCTAATATAGTATGTAGTGGAAATTATTAACAATTTGCAGAAGAAATGTAAACTGAAAAAAACACAATTAATTAATTTTAAGGAGGAAGGAAATAACTTCTAATACATCAAAACAGTATACCACATTGTAATAAAGATGGATTCACTAGTACTATATTGTTGAAGTCAGTAAACCTACACTAAGAGTAATACCTCTGCTCACAGGTGTATTACAGCACATAGCTTGGAAGATTTTAAGTATTAATGAAATGCAAATTCTTAATATGAAACAGTGTTGACCAGTGAAGTATTTTATCAAGGATTCTGATACATCGATTTTCTCTGAACATTTAGAAATCGAGATTTTTATGCTGCATCTAAAATAAGAATTATTTCAGAGACTTTCTATTACTTGTCTTACATTGTACATCAGCCTAGGTATGGCAACTTTTTATGGTGTTCTAAGGAAGTCTCTTCAGTGTTTGCCAGTGTTTTAGAAATTATCAGAATAAAAGCTAAAACTGTTGTGGAAATCTAAATATTTCTTCCAATATTTACTATTCTCAGACTTTTTCTTCCATGTGGTAGTTATAGAACAGTATTACTTCATATTGTATTTTTCCCCAGGTAATTTGCATTCTAGATGAGGTGGTTAATCTTGCTCCACACATTATTTTCTTTTAGTTTTTATACTTTAATCCTACTATCATCTTGAAGTTAGACCCTGTGTATACTACTGACATTATTAGAGTATGAGCCACTCCTTGAAAGGAAAGGATTTAATGTTTCCTCACATCTGGCATTTGAAAATATGTCTAACATATGCTAGATAGAATTGTAATTTTAGAACTTTCCAAGTATAGCTTTTCTTCTTTTTCAATATTCTTATTGAAGTCATTCATAGAATCATAGAATGGTTTGGGTTGGAAAGGACCTTAAGATAACCTAGTTCCAAGCCCCCTGTCATGAGCTGGGACACCTCTCACTAAACTGTGTCGCCCAAGGCTCTATCCAACCTGGCCTTGAACACTGCCAGGGATGGAGAATTCACAATTTCCTTTGGCAACCCATTCCAGTGCCTCACCACCCTCACTGTAAAGAGCTTCTTCCTTTTATCTAATCTAAACTTCCCCTGTTTAAGTTTGAAGCCATTACCCCTTGTCCTACCATTACAGTCCCTAATGAAGAGTCCTTCCCCCTTCAGATACTGGAAGGCTGCTTGCTATAAGGTCTCCATGCAGCCTTCTCTTCTCCAGGCTGAACAGCCCCAGCTTTCTCAGCCTGTCTTCATACGGGAGGTGCTCCAGTCCTCTTATCATCCTCGTGGCCCTCCTCTGGACTTGCTCCAACAGCCTCATGTCCTTTTTATGTTGAGGACACCAGAACGGTACACAGTACTACAAGTGAGGTCTCACAAGAGCAGAGTAGAGGGGGAGGATCACCTCCTTTGACCTGCTGGTCACGCTTCTTTTGATGCAGCCCAGGATATGGTTGGCTTTCTGGGCTGCAAGCGCACACTGCCGGCTCTTGTTAAGCTTCTCATCAACCAAGACCCCCAAGTCCCTCTCCTCAGGGCTGCTTTGAATCTCTTCTCCACACAACTTGTAACTGTGCCTGAGGTTATGCCAACCCAGGTGTAGGACCTTGCA
>NW_009939686.1:12673-21712 GCF_000696875.1 Nestor notabilis | reverse complement strand
CCGAGCCACACAGCTTGGTGTCGTCAAGAACACAATCTAGATAAAAGTTAATACATTCCCATATGCCAAGGAAATAAAGATCTAGAACATTCTTTCATTAGAGAGTTTGGAGGGGGCAACAAATCTGATTGGTTTTGGAGTAGGATTTAATCAGCTGATGAAAATGATCCTATAAAGGATTGCCTGCAACAGTGGGGTGCTAAGTACATGGATTTAGGGACTCAAACTTCTGAGATTTTTAAGGATACCACTGCAAGCAAATATGAAAACATTCAAATTAAACTAGGAGCATTTAACATTTACACAACAGGAGCTGCGAATAGTTACCCTGATCAAAAGCCATTTTCTCACAGTGATTAGAATCAGGTGCTTTAAGAACAGCTTCCTTCAGCAACAAACATCAATTTGAATGTGGAAGCACCACGTAGATCCAAGCAAAGCACCTGGTGAGACTGAGTTTACCAATGTAAAAACAGGTGAGCCTATTGTAAACCAGCTGTGGAGCAACCTGGTTGCTTAGTAGAAAGATACATGGATCCCATGCTGAGCTTAGGTTTAATGGCTCTGTGGCACCCTCCTGTACAAATGTAGTACATAGTATAGAACTTGGTTAAGTATTTATCTGGATGAATTATGAGGATTCTAACACAGTGTCAAAACATGAGCATTTTGACCCCTACAGATGAACAGAAACTTTTTGGTTGATGTCTGTAACACTTGGATTTTTCCAGATATCTGAGTTAATGAGTTTGCAGCAGAATCTGTTATTTTATTAATACTTTCCTGAACATCAGGAAGAAAGAGAAAAAGACAGCACTCACTGTCTTAAGGAGCTGAAGACATTCAAAGCACATAGTGCTTTCTCAAAAGAAAATCATCATCAGCATTGCTTCCCAGTCCTGTACTATAAAGAGAATGCAAAGGAGTTTAAAGCAACTGCTATGCAAATGTAGAGAATTCACTTGCTACGCACAGGACCTCTAAAAGCAGTCCTGGGACATCTACTGGCCTAATATGCAATATTATCAGGCTAATAGATAGTTTTAAAAGCTGCATTGTTACTCCTATGCAGGTGTCAGAGTGCTGCTTTTTAATTTAAAAATAACATTGAAAGGGGATCCCTTAAACTTATATATAAAATTCAATCATATTGATAAGTCTAAATGATTTTATTTTCAAGCTGTGGTAGTCTTGGCTCTAATATGTATAAAATCTGAAATAGCATATTTATATGTTGTTTAGGGTATGGCAACTATACCATAAAAAAGTCAAGAGATCTCCAGAGCTCTTCCCCCTGTTTTTCTCCTGCTTTTAGAGACAGGAATCACCTGACAGGATTGATTTTGCTGGGCAATATCACAGGCTCAGGCATACAAATGGACCTGCAAGTTCAGCACAGTAGCATAGTAGTTTTATAAACAGGCAAGGATACAAAGCATCTAAATCACAGTTTTTAGGAAGCTTATCTAGCAGTTACGTGCCATGCTCAAATCACATTTTACAGTTGCCTCACTTGGGCATTCTAACTACAGCCATGTCATCTAAGTACAAGAGATGAGTTAAGTTATACTCCCTACTGTTCAAGGTTGCCAGATGCTGCCTGTCTCTGCAATAGTGGCTGAAGTAGTCAAAACATCTACTGTGCTGAAAATGCAGTTTGACAATCTGTTATCAGTAGCAGTACACCATCTCTGTACAGAGATGTTTCTCCAGGCCAAAACGACCTAGCTCCTCTCCTTGCATCCACACCAAAACAACCCAGCTCCTCTCCTTGCATCCAGTTGGTTTAGGAGAACTGTAAAACTAATGATAGTGCAGCCAGCAAATACAGTTCACAGCACAGCACCATGAATAGTCAAAATGATGCTCCTACGTGGGCAGCACCTTGCAGCATGAAGACAGAAAGGTCTACCAGATCACGGGAGCTAAGCAGAGAAAATATTAAGGCAATTTTGCCACTGTGGGCAATGCATAATCAAACCATAGCCTATTCTGGAAGGAGCCAAATAAGGTAGTAAATGAGTGCTTTCACTAAGCTGCACTAAAAGCACTCCTGAACTTTTTAAAAACGTTTTTACATCCCTCCTAAATAATGAAATTATAGCCAGAACCAGTTCAGAGCAGATCATGGGTCATGCAACACTAGTCTTGCCCTAGCTGGTCTTCATTGATTTCAAAAGGAAAATTCCTAGTTTCATGTGATAAGAGTAAGATCCTAATCAAATACTCAATTTTTTGATAAATTGTGGAGGTTTTTTTAAGAACTATTTTTTGATGCTTCTTTTAAAATGGAAACAAAAAGAACTGTTGGCATTTTCAGTAGAAATACTGAGCTTTCACGTGAAACTAATAAAGGTCAATTTATGATTTTTTTTTTTAATTAGATTCAAATTCTGAAACCTTACTGAATAAGTGTTTTCTGTCAGAAAAGTGAAATTAAGACACAAAACTTAATATATAAATCAAGGTCAAACCAAACTTGGTTTCAGAAAGGGGTGTGTGATTATGCCTTGATAGCTCATAACTGTTCTGATTAGTGTTAGATAAAGGTGACTTCCACACCCCTCATCCATCCTGGGATTTTTGCATCACTCTGACTCCTTCAGCTGTGATTGTAATTACTATAGAGTAATTCCTTTTGGCAAGATGACATTAATATCTATATTAAAGCTTGCTATGACTTCCTGCCAAACTACTGAGTGTTCATGCAACTCTGAAATGATTAGTCTTGGCATACTGTCATCAGCTACCATGATACCTCGTGGAAGCTGTGGTTGAGTTGCTGAATATCTGTTATTCTCCATGGTCTGGAGTCTCTTGCTGTGCAACATCTTCCATGACATGGGACAGACTTTTATCCATCAAGACAACAGCATACATTGCAGATAGGGAAATTTGGCAGGGGAATTTGGCCTACTGTGGATAACAGTGACATCATAGAATCATGTAGATTAGAGAAGACCTTTAAGATTATCGAGTCCCACTGTAAAGACATTTAATCTGTAATCTCCAAATGATACTGCAGAACCTCAAGAGATTTCAGCCCAACTTCAAAGCAGGCTGACGCAAAACCCCTAGATTCTTACAGACTGAATTTCTTCTTAATTCTTCTTCTTCCCAGAGTGAAGTTCACTTCTTCTGAACTTTTTCTTCTGCTAAGTATTTTATTATTTCTGATCTTTATCTCTATTTGGGAGTAAAACAAAAGTCAATTTCATTACCAGGACAAAATGCCATTTCTTTGACTCAAACTGATGAATGTTCAATGACATTTATGGTGTTATCAATAGGAGTACATGAAATGCAGAAAAGATGTGAGCAGTATCTCCTTAGGCCACAAACTTGTTTATTTCCTGTAAAATACCTAATCTAGGGCCAATTTTCCCTTTAGTTACCCAAAGGGAGTGTAAATCTAGATAGGTTATATTTAAAATACTGCCACTACAGTAAAACATAAGTGATCTTCCATACTTATATGGCTTATATGGCTTTTTTTTGTTACACATATTCTGTAGTGTCTGAGCAGTTCACAAACTTTTTTGGTACCTTACCTAACAGTACTGTGAAAATGTCTTAGAAATAGGGGATGTAGGTACTGATGCCTAATGAAACTTCCAAGACCACATAGAAAATCTGAAGCAGACTGCCCCAATCTCAGTATAATGTTCTAAATCAGTGCAATAATTCCTCTTCTGTCTTATTGCTCAAGATGAAAAAGGGAAAACATGGAAAATGAGTTTGGGAGAGCCAACACGTCTTTTCTTTAGCACAGTCTTTTCCACAGAATGCTGTGGATTCGAACTGGAGGCTAAGCCATTTTGCCTCTCAGGCCTTATTCATAGGGTACTCACCACATACACGACTGGTTCCTTACAAAATTCATTGCACAAGGTGGGGATATTCCCAGACAACATCTATATTTTAGGGTCCTGCATAAAGGTCATTCATCATTTGGGTCTTTATGATTAGATTCTGTTTCCACAGAAGAAGGAAATCCTGCAAAAGAAAAAAAAAAAAAGCCAGAGTTGTCCATTAACCATTATGAAAAGTGCTATGAGACCTTTAACTTAACACGGGATGTCTGCCAGTTCTGAGGAGGAAAGATGTGTCATCTAAATTTGAACCTATCTATCTTCTTCCCCACAGGCAATATGGAGCTCTATCAGCAGTACAATGCAGATGAACACTGATGAAATTGAATATGTTTCCAAATTTCAAAATAAATCAATCAATAAAAAAGTTTTCACTGTTTACAGTGTGCTGGGAACACAGACAACCTCATCCTCCAAACACCAACAGCCTAATCCAAAGCTCACTGAAATCAGAGAGGATCAGATTGTTGTTTATTCAAGGCTGCAGCATTAAACATTAGAGACTTCAATAAACAAGCCTAAAATTCTATTTAAATAAATTACAATGACACTTTCAAGTTAAATTTTATAAAGATACTCTGTGAAGATTACTCTCCTCTTGGTTCTATATTGCTTCATTTTGATTGCTAATAAGACAATGGAATTACATGAACAGATGGAACAAATCTGTTTATTTGCTGCTGATTACACACTATTTTCACTTGCTATCTCTGTTGCTACAAAGTCTAATTAGTGCTGGTGCATGGTCTTTCACCAAATAAAATTTCCTTCATTCTTACAGCACCAAGGGCTTACTTACTACACAAGGAGATTATATGGTGAGATCTCAAAAAAATCACATAAACAGAGAAAAGATAGGATACCAATGAAATAGTGAGCATAAATCTCAAGAAGTATTGGAAGTGACTGAAGACAAGAAATGTGTCTGAAGAGAAGAATCCTGGCTTCTGAGCATAGGCCTGAGTGTTTCAGGTTCTTCAGCACTGCAGAAGGATTGAAGCTGAAGAAGAGCTACAAATACAAACTGATTATATCTGCATGACCCATCTGCATGACAGGAGCTAGTTTATGTGTCCATTACTTTGAGGGACATAAATATGCAATAGCATCTTCAAATTTAGACAAAGAGAGAATGGGAGGGAGGAGTGAAATGTGTTTATCTATATTTGAAATAGAACTAGATCACAGATTGTATTTTCAATTTAAGAACAAGTAATTCTTTCCTTGTTTATTACAGTTGTCAAGTAACCATATATAACTACATATAGACAAAACCAGGGTTGTATGGGGGCAGCAATTATTAATGGACATTACTGAATGATAAATAAAGAGCTAGCTCAGAAATGGTATTCATTGCACACAGATGTCTGGACCATGGGCAGATGTCTTAAATTGTCTACACAAAGCGCTTTTGTGCTATCACAGTAATCTAAATTGCTTTGCATTTGGTTCCAGACATTTCTACAAACCGCTCTCCACTGCACATAAATTCCTATTCTCAAATCCTAACTGGACTTTGAGGGCCAAATTACTTCCTGGCGTAACTCTTCTTGCTTAATTTGGCTCAAGTTTATTGATGCAGACAAACTTTGAGAATGGTATTCTCAGTTATAGGAGATCTCATACATAACTCCATAGGTTATGGTCCTGGTTCAGGGAAGAGCATCCACTGCTCTTACACCACCACACTGAAGAAGATGACGCAAAAGGAAATGAGCAGAGAGAAGGTTGGGTGGAGGCATGGCTCTTTGTGCAAAACATGATGCGCTTTCCAAGACAGTATGGTTATGACCAACAGTCTTGTGGGGAAGCTTGTTTCAAATGTTCTGCTGTATCCTAATCAGAAAAGAAAGAACTACCATAGCATGACTTATAAAGCTTTTACTCGGGACCTGGAACTGCATCTATATCTGGCTCCCCCAGCATAAGAAGGACATGGACCTGTTGGATCAAGTCCAGAGGAGGGACAGAAAAATTATCAGAGGGCTGGAGCACCTCTCCTACGAAGACAGGCTGAGGAAGTTGGGCTTGTTCACTCTGGAGAAGAGAAGGCTCTGGGGAGACGTTAGAGCAGTCTTCCAATACCTAAAGGGACCTACAAGAAATCTGGAGAGGGGCTTCTTACAAGGGCACGGAGGGATAGGACAAGAGGAAATCACTTTAAACTGAAAGAGGGGAAATTTGTATTAGATATTAGGAAGAGGCTCTTCCCTGTGAGGGTGGCAAGACACTGGCACAAGTTGCCCAGAGAAGCTGTGGCTGCCCCATCCCTGGCAGTGTTCAAGGCCAGGTTGGATGGGGCTTCGAGCAAACTGCTATGCTGGAAGATGTCCCTGCCCATGGCAGGGGGTTGGAACTAGATGACCTTTAAGGTCTCGTCCAGCCCAAACCATTCTATAAGTCTTTTTAAATGTGCAAGTCCTGGTTTAATCTGTGAATTAACAGCTAGCAATCATCATACCTACTGCTCCTGAATATGGGGAAGCCCAAAGAAAACCACCCATAACTCTGAGACAGACTGTTTCCTGACTCTCTGGAGATTTTAGCTCTACTGTACTCCCATAGCAGGACTGTACCTAACTGAAAATCAAATCAATGATGATTTAGGATATCATCCATACCCTCAGAGGAGGCATATCTTGCAATAGAGACAGCCCAGCAAAAGTTGTTGAGTTTTAGTTAATGGCCTCATTCTATCTAATGTGTCTGCTCTTGCAGATATCACTTACAAATGAACTGTGTGTTTTCTGACTCCCCATTATTTATTTATTTACTTTTACATGGAAAACATTTGAATTAGGCCTGCACATAAGCACACAGCCTAGGAACGGATTAATGGAAGGAGGAGGAAACAGAGAGAGACAGATAGTTGGTTGAATAGCTATTATTCTGTATTGCAACCCTGTGAAGAAAATGAGTGGTGGGCATTGTACAGAGGTCACTTTATAAGGGTGAGAGTGCAAAATCTCTCTTTGTTTTATTATTCTTATCAGCATAGAATTATCTATTACCTAATCCTAGGGGAACTATGATTTGACTAATTCATCATGTACTTTTGCATGCAGTCGAATAGCTTTAAAAGTATGCTTAACAGATAACTGTAATAGATTGTACGGAACTCCTTTTTTCCTTCATCCAAGGGTCTTGTCACTACATGATCTGACCCTATTGCCCAGTCACTGCTTGCTGTGGGAGAATTATGTTACCAGCGGCAAGGCTGGTAAGATTAAGATATGCTGATATCAGCACGTGATTGTAAATAGTTATTAGGCCTAAAAGTGTGCGTAATACTACGTCATTTCTTCCTCTTTTTGCCCTGATATGGATTGAAAGGACAGAAGGAAAATTGTGTGTGTAATCTTAGACATTTTGGCCATAGAGCAGAAGTAAAGTCTTTAAGATTTCAGTATTCTTTAGAAATTAAAATTGTGACAGACAATATTCTTGCTTTTTAGTTAAACCAGCTGGTAATTTAGGTTTGATTGGATATAAATAATCTCAGATTTATTTTTGTTATTGTATTGCTCAGAATCACGATTATGGTCCAAGACAACATGTGCTACATATTAAAAAAAAAATAAAAAAAAAGATTTGAAAAACCCACAACAAGAGCTGAGCTGTAACAGGATTGCTGTGATTCTCTTCCCATTCCAGTAAATGGTTGCTAGTTATCATGATCCTGTTTAAACTGCAAGAAGTAAGGAAGACACCTCCAGGATGCTACTTTGCCCCATAACCTTAGCCTGCATGTGAGTATTGGCAGGTGGAAGGATTAACGGAAACATGACTAGAATCTGTTTGGGATGGAAAAGCACGAGCAACTTTGACACTTACCGTATAATTACTGTGATGGGCTTGTCGACAGTGCAGATCTGCTTTAAATGTCAAGGGTAGTTAATGCAAGCTGGAGGAAATCTCAGGCACTTACTAAAATCAAGTTCTGGAAAAGTGTAGTAACCTGTTTTGTAATATTGTAAAAACACACTTCACAGTGAAATAAAGCCATAATTCAAATGGTCTCCACTCCAACAACAATAAGCAGGGGTGTGCTATCCAGTATTTAATCCCTGACTGCCTGATCATGGGTTTATTTACTATTATAATCCATTATTTATATAGTATTGTTGGTGGAAAGTGTGTCTCAGGAAAATTCCCTGTAAAGTTAAAAAATTACCATCTAGGGAATTTCAGAAGGAAACAACAGCAAGATGAACACTTATTGCTGGGGTAAAATCCAACATCTTGGAGCATGGCAAAGCTTGGGGTTTACGTTCGGTTAATTGTCTGACCTTCTCGAAGGTTTGGGAGGGGTGCAGTAAGGTGAGCCGTGACGAGCAGCACAAATACATATGCCTGCCTGTGAAACCCTCGCCAGGTTTAAGGACAACCGCTGGCCAGAGGCAGCTGCGGAGGCCGGGAGGGACGGAGGCCGGGAGGGAGCCGCGGTCGGGGGTACCGGGCTGAGCAGCCGCCGGAGAGACTCCTGCGCCCTCCCGAGGACAGGAGTCCTAATTACAAGTAAACCCTGCAGCTCTGCGGTTCCCGCAGACTTCACATCTGCAGAGCGAGGAGCAATCCCCAAGGTTACACTCATCAGCCTAGGACAAGAGAATGCCCAATATAAGATTAAACTAGATACGAAATATGTAGAAGGACGCTGCCAAGCTTGCCTCTTGGCAAAGGTGTTTCAAACAGAAGAATGGCATGTACTGACAGGCACAAGGTGAATGAATATTCCTTACATCCTGGTAAAGCTGCTAGACATAAAGTGCACAAAGAAAATGGAGAAATGAAAGCAATGGTTTAGTCATGAAAGAAGGGATGATTTCTTTTACCTATAATAATTTCATTGCCTCAGGAGAACTATGGCTCTGAGAGTTGAGGATGTATTTGCAGAGAGTGACTGACAGCGGAACAGAATGATGGCCAAGACAAGGAATAATAAATTCTGGCATCCTTTATTACACAGAATAGCATTGCAGCTGTTACTGTTTATGCTACTGATATTGCTACAGTTATACACAAACAGTGCTCAACACTTACAGGCAGTGTGAACGGACACCACAGCAACCCCTTTGCACACTAAATGACGTGGCCACCTTCTGACCATTAGCAGCTCAGCTCAGCAGCTCCAGGGACATCATGTTCCCACACATCACTCACAGTG
>NW_009939686.1:0-12642 GCF_000696875.1 Nestor notabilis | reverse complement strand
AGAAAGAGTTACTGACCCAGACCCAGGGCCACAGGCATGACTTCTCTGCCTTTGGCAGGTAGCAAAAGCAGGGTCCTTATGCCCAATCTGTCTGTGGTCAGATCCACTCCTCCACAGTTTTTGGGTTAATTTTCCCCAAATTTGGTGATGATTTCTGGTCACCCTGTGAGATAGTTCATTTAGTTTGTGACACCCATCAATCTCCAGCTAGGTTTTCTTTTACTGTTAGTTTTGAACACTTACCTTAAAGGTCAACAGTTCCTTACCTTTCTTGTTACACCAGTTGCCTTAAAACTACCTCTGGTAGACTTCAGCTGTCCAGGGAAGGTTATGCAAAATCCTTCACAGAGGAGACAGGGTATATTAGGTTTGCATGGCAAGATTCTGGTAGCCAGAGGCCTTTGTGAAAAGCTGCCAGAAGCTTCCCCTGTGTCTGACAGAGCCAGTGCCAGCTGCCTCCAAGACAGACCTGCTACTGGCCAAGGATAAGCCCATCAGTGACAGCAGTAGCACCCCTGGGATAACATAGTTAAGAGGGGAAAAAGTTAATGCGCTCAGAGAGAGGACTGAGAACATGTGAGAGAAACAACCCTGCAGACACCCAGGTCACTGAAGCAGGAGGGGAGGAGGTGTTCCAGGCACCAGAGCAGAGATTTCCTGCAGCTCATGGTACAGACCATGGTGAGGCGTCTGTGCCTCTGCAGCCCAGGGAGGACCCCGCACTGGAGCAGATATCCACCTGAAGCCCATGGAGGACCCCACGCTGTGTCAGGGGAAGAGCATGAGGAGTCCTCCCCGAGAAGGAAGGAGAGGCAGAGACATGTGAGGAACTGACTGCAAACCCCATTCCCTGTCCTCCTGTGTCACTGGGAGTGAGGAAATACTGAAAATCAGGAGTGAAATTGAGCCCAGGAAGAAGGGAGGGTTGGGGGGAAGGTGTTTTTAAGATTTGGTTTATTTCCCACTACCCTATTCTGATTTGATTAGTAATCAATTAAACTAATTTCCCCAAGTCGAGTCTAGTTTGCCCATGATGGCAATAGGTGAGTGATCTCTCCCTGTCCTTATCTTGACCCATGAGCCTTTCACTGTATTTTCTCACCTCCTGTCCAGCTGAGGAGGGGAGGGATAGAGCTGCTTTGGTGGGCACCTGGCATCCAGCCGGGTTCAACTCACCACACAGGATGAAGAGTCATAACTCCAAATCAATGGAGCGCCATGTAGTTTACCAGAGCAGCACCAGTTATCATGTTGTCCCCTGACAACGTGATAGCTGGGAGCTGGCAGCCATCAAAATAGAGAGAACCTAGGAACAGTAGAAGCAGATTTAATCAAGTAAAGCAAATGAACAGGTGACATGAATTATAGGTTCATAGTTAGGAGGATAAGCAGATGAAATGAGTTTCATCAGTATAAATGTGTCAAGCCTTTCTATTTAAACCAAGACTCTGAGAAGCTAGAAAGGCTTTGGCTTCTGTACAAAGCTTGTGAAGGAGGTTTTTGTTTGTGTGTGGTCCTAAAGGAAAAAGCAGCATTGGCAGAGACTGAGCATATATATAATGGAGCTGAGTCTGGTGCAGAGGTGAGAGCTTCAAGGCTGCTAAATATAAATGGTCATTCAATGTATTAAATTTTCTGGTTTATCTTCCCTACCTTTCTGGAAGTGACTAAGGAAAAGTTATTTTGTAATTTTAGAATCTGGACCTGTAGCTCTAAACTTAAGGCTAGTTTAATATCCACACTGGAACTTTCTTAGCACAGAAATTTTTTTACCAAGCTGTTGTCACATCTGAGGCTGCTGCTGATCCCTGTCTTCTCTTCCAGGTTGTTACTAATAGAAATACTAATCTCTGAAATATGGACCCAAGAGAGACCAGGTAGTGCTGCTATAAAACTGCTTCCATGTAACAATTTTCAGGCTTTCTCACGGCTGATATCTGTGTTTATCTGTGTTTCAGAAGAGTCACATTTTTCTGAAAAACTCCGAACATACAGGTGTCTACTAGTAACTGTGCTTCAGATTTATGTACCATCACATTAAACAAATGCTTCTACCTTTCTACCTCTCACTCTGATAACAAGAACTGATGAAATAATAGGACCTTCATTGTTCTTGTTTTCTTGACCCTACTTATTGACCATGCAATATGTAAGGTCTTTTAAATGCTCTAAAGATATCATCACTTTGCCTGAGAAGAAACAGTTTTCTTAGCCAAAATTGCTGTCTGCTTTAGCTTCTTCCTTATAAAATAGAGCTGGTCCTGGAGCAGCAGATACAGAGAGGTGGTTCTAGGACTGTCTGCACTATTTGCTACAGGTGCTTCATAAACATGTTGGCATTTTCCAAAGATCAAAGTAAAAAGATACTGAAGGAGGTTTTATCCAGCTTGGAGAAATTATATGGCCTCTGCACTGAATCAAGTTAGAAATATGGGTGGAATGAAATTTGTGTTTGTAGTATCTGTCTGGCGTTCCCTAATATGACCATGTCTGACGTAGGAGTGTCATCTCCGGTTTATTTAAGGGTACAGTGCAGGACACCCTAGGAAAAAAGAATCTTCTAAGCCTTTGAAACGTACCATTACTATAAAAGGTCTAATTGGTATTAGCTTGCTATGGCATAGAAAATTCTGTTTGAAACAACAGTTCCCAGTTTCTTATATATAATAGAATATATGTTAAACGAAAAGTCTTCTCTGGTCTCTAGTCCTACATGTAGCACAGTTTGTACCTGCTTCCTGCCTTTAAGAGGCTTGGCAGCCATAGCCTGTTTATGCTGTGATGATAGCTTGGGACTTGAGCATCTCAAGCCATCCTCTTTGCTCCTGTGTGGTCCTTTCCCAGCATGCGGCAGCTGGCTTCTGGTACTTGGGCAGGTGAACAGGGTAGGCTGATGGGTAGCTGAGGTGCCTCCTCCCCACTCAGAGTTGTCTTGTGGCTTCAATTGTGAATAGCTGCGTATGGGAGTTTTTTTGGTTTTGTGATTTGTTTGTGGAGTTTTGGTGGTTGGGTTGGTTTTTTTTGTTTGTTTAGCAATTGGGTTTTCCTCTTTTCAGGAGGGTGGGGAGAACTTTCTTTGCCTGTTTTATTCCACTGAAGGTATTCAGATTGGGGCAGATAATTTAGTACTAATTTAGTGTTCCAAAATCCCGATTCCATGACTGGCTGTTGTAGATAGCATTGCCATCTAATCAGATAGTTACTACTGGAATACTAATTTCAGGTTTGGCTTTTCTCCTGGAATTATTGCCAGTTAAAAAACTAAAAACAACTGTAAGGCCTCTTGGCCAGAGATGTTGGAATAGGACCGTCACAACACTGAGTTTTTATAAAGCAATCTGAGAAGTAACAGGTTTCTCTTTGTATGTTACCTTCAATCCACTACTTACTAGCCTTTCAATATGTCCAACACAGGACCCATGAGTTCGGAGTGCTTGGGGAACCTTTTGTGTATAACACTGAATGCAGAGTACTTTGAGGACAAATACTTATCTTTCTCTGTTGTTGGTAAGTTGATGTAGAAGAATTTGGAGAGGGAATTACACATGGTGAAATGTTTAAAATTCTCCAAGATCCTCCTATATTGGAATTCCCTGGAATGCTCTAAGATCATAGAGCTTAGTAGGTTTGACTTCATTGTTAAGTAAAGCCAAAGGCTATCTTTATTTCTGTAGAACACATCCTGTAGACTTGTGTGATAATTTAGCAGTATGAAGTCTAATCACTAACTATCTTTGGCCTCACATTGAATGCACATGGTAGTTTCTAGGCATGCTAATGCTGGTAGTTTTCCATCTGGGTAAAAATGTTTCCCAGTAACAGTGCATACTATACTGAAAACTCAGTATTTGAAGCTGGGACTACGTTACTGATTTTGCACTAGTGGCTTTCCACCTTTTTTGCTTACAGCTAAGGGACTTAGTGGAGGTGTATAAATTCTTAATGAAGTTTATGAAAAATTAGTTGAGCCCTCTGGTTATGGGCTTAGTCGTCAACAAGTGGTGTATTTGAGTGAAAAGCACTATGTAGTGCCCTGGAAGGGAAGAGTGAGATAATTGTTGGGCTACAAAAAAATCTCGGGTGTAAGATTATATGCAGAAAATGTAAACTCAGCCTTGAACTATCTTTCCATGCTAGCTAGCTGTCTAACTATATATAGTCTATGACATTCAATAACATCCGTTTTTCTAGAATGTTAAACTTGGGTAAAAAACCACTTAATTGTGTCTTTGTTCAAGCATCTTCATCCATACACAAAGACAGACACTGCAACTGGTATATGTAGAGCTTGGAAAATAGAAAACAACTATTTTGGTAAGGGAGGTGGGGTGACACACAAAAACCAAACCCTGCTAAACCACAAACCAAAATAACTCAAACCATCAAGACAGCTTTGTAGCCTGAGAAAAACCCAAGCTAAGCTTTAGTGTGTTTGTAGTCCTGGTAAGACCCCTGAGGAGAATTTGTTAGCCACACATGCATCAAGAGAAACACAGGCCTGTGGCAGCCACAGATCAAACTCCTGATGTTGCTAGTCTGCCGTCATCTGCCAATCCTGACAGCTTTGGCACTGATGACCTACCTGACTGTTCTGTGCCTACCGGGATTTTTTTCCCCTTTAGGATTTAATATCTTTCTATGTTGGTGACATTCTCTCCCTGCCCCCTCCTGCATCTTGAGTCCTTGAGCTGCAAGTGTTCCCTCTGCCAGTCTGCCTCTGGTTTTACATTTCTTACTTTCTGTAGGCTCTGTTACCACTCTTTCACCACTTTGCAATTCTCATATGTCTGAGCCCAGGGTATGCAGCTGGGCCATATTGGAGCAGGGCCAGCTGAACCATGGAGCCAGGGCAGGTAGCTCATGGAGCTAGTAGAGCAGGAGTTGCACTCATTAATACAGCTTTTCACTAATTGCCCATAGATCAATATGGCATAGCCTGGGAGCTAGATGAGGACATGGCATCACAGTGTGGCTATACAGTAACTTACAGCAACTGGAGTAAGATCGAGTTTCGTGCTTCTGCACTGAGCTGCCATTCTCGCTTAGGGGTAAGTCAGTTATAGGTGTTTTGATTACAGTGCTGTTGTATTTGACTTACGTGAAACAGTACCATATTATTGATACGTATTAATTGAGGTGTTGGAATGTCTTGAACATCTGTTAGCAGAAAATTATTTAATTCTTCTCAAATGTATCCAGAGGCCTGAGAGTATTCTATGATGTTGATATCTGAATGGTGTACAGATGAGCACGTGAAGTATATCACATATACCCTTGAAGGGCAATTCTTTTCTTTTGGATAAGAATAGGGAATTCTGTCTGGCAGCTGTGTCGCACTCTGCCCTAATATTTGGCGTCTGAGACATATTAGAGTAAAAAAAAATTAAAAGCTTTGGCTGTTTTAGTTTCTCACTGCTACTGTATCATGAAAACATATTTTAGGGAATGTTTTTTGTCCAGTTCTGGGGCTATGTGAAAGGTTGACTACTCCCCAGAGTATTTATGTTGTTATGTAGCTATGCAGCTATATGCATGTAGCCTATGTAGTTAATAAATAATAAGTAATAAAGCTTCAATATGGAGTTGCTCTTCTGTGCGGAGAGTGGTGGATGGGTTTTGTAATCTATTGCTAGGTCACAAGGATAGGTGGTCCGTAATTAGGGAAAATCAGTCTGACAAGAAAGTGTTCTCTCTGTCCATGCAGGAAGATATGTTCATAATAACTGTAGAAATTAAAGCATCTCATTCTGCTGATATGAAAAATGCTACAACTCATCTGAAAAGTGCAAGTTGCTCTTATAGTCCATGGAGTCCAAGAGAGTTAGTATGTGGAAGTAACTACATGGAGGTAAGTACTGGAAGTACTGATAGGAAGGTACTTAGAAGTAAGGTAAGAAGGTAAGTACTGGAAGATACTCTACTTGAGCTGATTAGATATTAGGAATGTGTATTGAAAGCAGAAATTAAATGCTCCACCATGAACAGATCACTAGTGAATGCACAGCACGCATCTTGGGCATAGTGATGCATTCATATTATGTTTATTTAGCCTACTTGTAATCATTAATAACCAATGAAGTTGTGAAATGGTATTCAAAAGGTTAAGCTAACTCGCTGTATGTTGCCTCAACAAATCTCATTTGAGATAACAGAAATGTTTACTTTCTAATGGAAGTTTTCCTACCTAATTTGCTGAGAAATGCAGAGAGAGGACAAAGGACTCCTTGGAAGAGTACATGGGAGTCAAAAATAAATTTCTGGCCTTAACTGAAAGTAGGAATGGGAAGATAGGCAAAAAATAAAAACAAGCTGAAACCAAATAGGTTATAGATAATGCACTATGCATGATGGCATCTCATGCCATAATCTTTTACGTGGCAGGAGGAAACCTCCCTCTAGGAAATGCTAGTTTCCCTTGGGAAAGACTTGTAGGGCATTGATGACAAGGAAACAAGAACCATCAGCAGACCCCTTACAGAAGTTCTTTCCCTTCAGGTTTCTGTTAGGAGGGAGGTTCCACAGACTGTAAAGGACTTCATTCAAGATGAACCTGAGGACTGGAATCTTGTCTTTCCAGAGGTAAAACTACAGGGTTTTTTTTTCTAGTAAAACCTAATGCTGCTTCAGATACAATCATCACTTAATTCCATATCCACGTAGTACAAAATGTCCGTTTGAAAAGCACTTAAATAGGAAGAGCAGAACTTCTGTACCAAGTGGTTTTTGTTTAGAGATTTTTATATGTTAGAAATAGACAGCTGTAGGCCATGTCTCCAAGGAGGAAATGGATTTCTCAAAAAGTCTTCCCAAGGCAAAAGACTGTGCAGCAAAAACTGTCATTAAGACCCCATGACCCAGGAGTGAGCCGTGGATAGGCTTTTTCTTCTTGGACCCTGTATTTGAAATGCAGTTAATCTTTATGCTCTTAATATGGAAAGTTTTCTGTGGGGCAAGGTGGAAGCTAGAGGGATTATCCTACTAACAGTGTTTAGAATGAGGCAATAAAATTGCTGTGTATTTTAATGCAATAAATCATTCAACATAGTAAATAATAGTAAATCTGTTAATTCAAACAGCATGTTTAAAATGTTGATGAATTTTTCTGGGTAGGCAAAAGCAGGAGAAGCCTCGATATGGCAAATAGTTTTTCATCAGCCAGAAGAAAAAACAGCTCTGCTTGTGAGTGATGCTTGGAGTGCAGGTTATGGACTCAACATCACAGACACCAGGGTTGTGCTGCGAATACCATATAGTGCTGCACAAATTCAGCTGGTCAAGGTTGGTATGCTCATTTCAGCCCAGCAAGCTGCCAGGCTGTGAGGTCTAAACAGATCTCTTTCTGCAGGATCATGGAATTACCTTCTCCACAGTGAGATCAAGTACATTTTACAAACAGCAATGGATGATCCTGATGGTGGATACTGCTGTGGCATGTCCTGTAGGTGAGAAATGCAGTACCTTAGTCCAATACTTAAATGTACAGGAACCAATTTACAGCTAGAGTAATGATCTTACAGCTTTCATATCTTGTCCCTAAGATGGTGTGGACTACACTAACAAAACGATCATCTGGACTGTTCCAAAATATATTCAACCAGACTCTGCTGGAGAAACTAGCTTTAAGGATGTGCTTGTTGAAGCTGGTGTGGATCTACACAAACTCTCTGCCAAAGAAATGGCCTCCAGGAAATATGTGTTATTGAATGACTTAAATGCAATTGCAATGAGGATACCAATAGGTGCAGAAGGTGGCTATTACAAGGTTAGTGACTTATGTTAGGTGCCAGGCAATAGACTTTCTGTGGGTCATTTTTCTTTTTTTGGGGGTATGGGCTGAGACTATATATTTAAATGCAGTTGCTTGGAGTGAGCTGAATCCTAAGCAAATGTTGTAACAACTGAACTTCAAAGGAAGTTGCAGGAGGAGCACTTTCACTAGTGAAATGATCTTCTGCTGCTTTGAAACTTGGGAGTGGGAGACAATTTTGCAAAGGAAGTGTTACAAGTATTCTGAGGTAATCTAAACTCATAGGAATATAGCAAGTGCCACTTAAGAGTTTGTGATCCCTGAGTTGAGGACAATTGTTTGGAGCTGTAGCTCTAGGTGACCTTGAGATGCTACGATACAACTTGAATGTAAAATTGTGTTACACTAAAGGGTCTTGATTTTAAATTCCAGACTTCTGTGAGCAGTGGACAGCACGGGACAAAATATGCTATCAATCTGTTCCTGGAACATCAGTGGGAAGATAACAAATGGGGACTAACTAAATATATTATCATCAAGGAAATAGAAACGCCATTTGAACAAGTGGAACTTGCTATAACCAACAGTAAGTAGCCTAACAATTTACTGAAGTTTTGAACACTGTTAAGATTTTAATGTTATTGCATTCCTTTACAGATTCAAATCTGAGTTTGAGGCTAATGAATGTTACAGTGGGAACATTCCTCCCGGATGTGAAGCTTGTGAACTTAACCTTTGAGGGGGTAACTGTTGCCATACCTCAAGCTGTTCAGCATGGATATCTAACATACGAGATCAGATATACTAATGGAAGCAAAGACTACATAATACAAGTCCCACTTGATGCACCAAGCATTAAGAAAGAGGTGTGTACTAGGACACTGCAGCATACCATGGTATAGAAGTGATCATCTCACTTGGTGATTTTAATTTCTAAATACGATTTTCCTAGTACATGGGAGCGGACGTGAGAGCATACACCCTGAATGTTACACTTGCGTTCATAATCCGTCCAACGAGTGAGACCTTTACTGTCCCAGTCATAACAGTATCAGCTGCTAAAGATGCAGGTAAACTAGTGGAACTGGGGCAAAAAGGTACCAAACTGACTGTGAACTCAGCTATTAACTGGGCTAGTTTCAGCCAAGGGTACTGTCAGTCTTAAATAGCCCTACTAACCTCTGATGGCAGGCAGCATGCTGGCTGACTCTTGACTGTATTGCAGTACTACCCAGTGCGAGAGGATTTTGTGATGGGAGGAACCTTCATCTCATTATCACTCATGGGAATGTGGACCAAAATTGGCTCCCCTTCATCTCGGGCAGGCGCCTGACCCCAGAGTCTGTGAAGAAGTACAACTACAGCCTGAAGGACAACGGCACTCACTTGGCAATCTCTGTCCCTTTCCTTTCTTCCCATGTGAACTATGAGGTAAGGATGCCAGCATATAGCAATTAAAAAGCACGGTCTAGCTGTGAAATATAGACATGATACACTATGTCCTTGAAAGTAAAATAAAACTTCCCTTTGAGATAGGCTTCAAAGGTTAAACGGAGGGCTTTTCTACTCTTGAAAGAACACTTTAATTTCCCTTGGTTAACGTTGGCAGAAGTAGACAAAGAAAAAAAGTTCTGCAAGTATTTTAATCTTTTAATGACAACTGTACATGCAGTGGGGTTTGTACTGCATTCTTGCAAAATGGTTAAAAAAAAAAAAAAGCTCATTGTGTGAGCTTCTAAATTAAAAAATGTATCTCCTGTGGATTTGACTGTGATCAATCACCATTACCTTTGTCTTGTGGTAACCTGCTCTCCTAGCTTTTGAATTCATTTGAACAATGTTTCTTTATTGCCTTGTTTAACCTGTGATTGTCATCTCCAGGATTTTCATGCCTCTGGAATAAAGGCTTCACTCCACCTAACCTTGAAGGATGGCATCACCTTGGCTAATAGGAGGGAATTCTCAGTTTCCTGCACCTTTTCACCTTCCCAGCTAATACGTAATAACATGTTGGGGATAGCTGTTAATGCTCTTTGAGTTGCATAACTAAGTTGCACAAGCCCAGGCAGTGTGAAATGTTTCTAGAGTTTATGCTTACTTATATGCTATTTGGCTGTCAGATTTCCTACAGAGTAATATGCTACAAGGCAAGTCAAATTACAGGTTGGAATGACTATCCTGTCTAGTACAGGAGGTGGAGAACTCTACTTCACCTCAGAACTCCAAGATCATGATGTTTTTTAAAGGATTTTTGTAGTTGGTTTGGATGCTGAATGGTTAGGGGTTTTTGGTTTTGTTTTTTTGGTGGGGTGAGGAAAGGATCAGCATATAAATTAACCATGCTAAAGCTACTTATAGGTATTGAATGTACAGAGTATTTCAGCTAGAAAAATCCTTTTGGGACAGGGTGAACGTTCCAAGGAGGATAAAGGTACACGAATCTACCAGCTTCATCCATGTAGTGCTCGTTCTACTAGCAGTTAGTTCAAAGATTGGGTGTTACTACTGAAGAGAGTCTTGCTCAAGCTTGTGACATGTCAATAAACTTGCTAGCAAATCCACGCAGAATGTCTTTGTTGTGCTAGGCTTATAAAACATGGGAGTGGGAATCCTGACTTGTGTGAAAACGTGGCTTTCTCTTTCAGAGTGCCTGCCCAATGGTACTGTGGTTATTACTGCAGTAAAATTGGTGGGAGATGCAGACCTGGACACCAGCCTGTTTGTCTTGAGGGACAGACGGTGCAAACCCAGTCTAGTGACAGAGAAGACTGCAACCTTCAAGATCAATGTGAACACTTGTGGAACAAGTAGAAAGGTAAGGGCTTAGTCATGTGAAGTTTACTCTGCATTGTGGTAGTGTTATTACTAGAACAGTAGAGGTTCACAGGTAAGCATAAACTGCAAGAAGGTCACAGCTGCCTGTTAACTAGTACATCTACACTTTTTCTGAGAATATTAAATTCAGTTGGGCAGAAGTTCTTAATAGCTAATTATTTTCAAGGTCAAGTGTTTTCTGAAACTAGCCTTCAGTGTGACACCTCTGAATTGTTTAATAATGGACTAAAATGTGAGTTTATGCTGCTGAGAGATACTCATATGCCCTCCAGAAGCTGGCTAGGTGTTGCTAATTAATACCTGGCCAAAGACTAGAGTGGGTCCTGTTTCTGCCATCTAAGTACTGTACAGATGGAAACCGGACAAAATAACAAAGGATCATGCTCAAATTCAGGTCACCACAACTGAAGATTGCTCCTGCAAGTGTTAAATCTCATGCTTTACATTGATTCTGTCAACAGAAACAATTGAGCATTTTCTTAGGCCCAGTGCACTCCCTTTCTGAGGTGTTATGTCGTATACAAGTTATTGTTAGCTAATAAACTGTTTCTTCTTGACTATGGCATAGCTGTCAGCTTTAGTTCAGTAGGCATAGGGCTGTTAGCCAGTGACTTCTGGCCATTCTGAAGTGTTCTCTGTGCAGGGCAATCTGCCAGTCAAGAGAAGGGATGTGAATGTTGTGTCAAAAACCAAAGTAAACTCTAATGTAACTGTCCTGTTTGTAATTATGTGTCTTTCAGTTCAACAGCACAACTATGACATATGAAAACGATGTACTCTATTTCAGACCTGGCAACGATACACCAGTATATCGGTAAGCATCGTTCCCTAGAAAAGGTTGCCTGAGGTATTTTGATTTCTAAAAATTTCATGCTAAACCTCTTCCCCCAGGCTGAAATTTGTGTGCTGGTATGCAATCAAGCAAGCTCTTGATGTCCAGTATGAATCTAAGAAGAGCCCACTGCCCAGTATTAAGCCAGGGTTTGGCTCTCTTACTCTTTCATTGAAGCTTTTCAAAGGTAACATTTGATCAAACTTCACAGAATCACTGAATAGTTGAAGTTGGAAGGGTTCTCAAAGTGGTTTTGTCCACACACTCTGCTCAAGCAGGGCCACCTAGAACAGGTTGCCTAGGACCATGTCCACGTGACTTTTGAATATCTCAAAGGACGAAGAGGAAACCTCTTTAAGGTCTCTAACATGTTTTTTGATTCCAGAATGCAAAATGTAAGGTCAAGTACCTGTAATGAAACAGCCTTAACATTACTGAAGTGTGGTTTCCCTGGTTGGTCTGGGCATGCTAGAAGTTGTATAGTGGATGTAATGTCAGCTTCTCTGCTATCAACTCCCTAAGTGTCAAAAAGCAGAGTTAGCACTGACTGAAATAATTGTGCCAGAGAACTAAACCACATGCGATACTGCTGTAAAATGGTAACTATGATGGCAGAAAGGGCTGAAGTGTGAACCAAACCCTCAGCAGGACTGGAGTGGCCCTGATGACTATTTCTCCTCCCCCCCCAACCCATATCTTCATCGAGGTGCTTTTGAATGAGCATCTTACTCCAATGGGTTTTTGCCGAAGGAGGGGAATGTCTCATTTCTGGATCCTCAGAGCCAAGGAATGCAGTTTAGATCTTTGCTTTCACTGCTGGTTCTTGTTTTTCTGCCACCCGATCCCCATTTGTTGACATTCATACACTCTCCCAGATTTTAGTATTACTGTGCCAGAGAAAATGGTGGTGGAAAGAAGTGAAGCAGAAAGCTTGTGAATACATACTATGTAAAAAGGCAACTCTAACATCAATCCTCTCTTTTAGAGAAATCCTATACAGAGCCCTACCGGGAACTGGAATATCCTGTGGTAAAATACCTGAGGGAGGCACTGTATTTTGAAGTTGAACTGCTCCAGCCTAAAGATGTGAGACTAGAACTAAACCTAGATGACTGTTGGGCTACAAACTCCCAAAGCCAGGACAGTCTTCCACAGTGGCCTATCCTTATAAATGGGTAAGGAGGGCTTTCCTTCTGTGTCTGGTAATTGTTCAGCACAAGTTCCCTTA
>NW_009939685.1:0-25780 GCF_000696875.1 Nestor notabilis | reverse complement strand
GGTTTGGGTCGTTGCCATAGCCCCTCCGCGGATCCCCGGGAGCGGGACGGGTCTGGGGAGGTGGGGGACCCGGCCCCGGTGCCCTTCAGAAGTCCCTTGGGATGTAGCGGTGTCTGTCTCCGCGTAGAGTTCGTTGCCGCGACTCATCACCTCCGGGTAACCCCGGCTTTGGTTTGGAGTTGTCTCGCCTTGGAAACTTCCTGAAATAGAAGTGCAGCACTGCGCCCTGTTTGGTGCCTGGTGACGGCAATCGGACAACAACTTCTGGGTGTCTGACGCATTTGCAACCTAAGCAAAACCTGCGTTTCTTTACTGCAGTTCCACTGCAGGTGCTTGAAATAGTATGTAAGACTGCAAAAAAGGGGCCTAGTGTTTTCCAGTACTCATTTTTAATGGCAGTGCAGTAACTGGGAGCTCCAGTTTGCTGTGTACAGAAAAAAAAAACCAACCTCACTCCATAACTGAATGACTTTGATTTTGCATCCTTACAGCACTTTCTGTTTTGCCTTTGCTTCTTCATGTATTAGTTAGCAAGGGAGAACTCTCTGCCTTTTCCTCGTTGGTTTAATTTTTATGTGCTTTTTATTGCAGTTGAAATGCATGGTAAAGTTGGTCCTAGGGTCAGTCAGTCCTTCAGGACTGCCCTGTTTAGGGCTAACGCCCTAAAGGCCCATACACTACTACTTGCTTGGTGGGATGGGCAGAGAATCAGAAGCTAAATATGCAAAAACTTGTGGGTTGAGATGAAGACAGTTTAATAGGTAAGGCAAAGGCCTCTTGTATAAGCAAAGCAAAATTCATTCATTCTTGCCATCTCCAGGAAAGCAGGGCTTCATGCATGTAATAGTTACTTGGGAAGACAAAGCCATCACTCCGAATATCTTCCCTTTCTTCCTCCCCAGCTTTCTATGCTGAGCATGACACCATATGGTATGGGGTATCCCTTGCGTTAATTGGGGTCAGCTGTCCCAGCTGTGTCCCCTCCTAACTCCTTTTGCACCCCCAGCCTGCTCACTCGTGGGGCAGTGTGAGAAAAGGCCTTGCTCTGTGTGAGCACTGCTCGGTAACAGCTGAAATGTACTGTGGAAAAAATTAACTATTGCCGTCAAAAGCAGTACAGACCAGTTCTTCAGGACATTTCCCCAGTCTGGTAATTGCTCTCCAGAATAACCTTCTTGCTTCTTTTATCTAGTTGGTTTTGCATCCTGTATGAATACCTCTATTATTTTGGTCGAAAGTCATCCTGAATGGTATAATACAAGGTCTTCTTACAGGCTTCTGTGACTAAAAATTCTGGTATCAGGATAGCTAGCATGGCATGTCTTTAGTAGACACATGCTGCCTTTAATTCAACTTGTAGTTTACATCTTTCATACTTAAACGTATTTTACGTCTTTTATGCTTAAACTTGTGTTGTGCTGTAAGGATGTTTTTCTTTAAATTTTTATTTATAAAATTTATGTGGTGCAGAGATCAGGCTACTGGATCTTTTGTTATCTGATACTTTTTTCTTAAATGAAGTTGTTATTGTTATGTTTTAGTTGTGTGGTACTGTTGCTGATGCAGCAGATTTATTAGACTTGTACGTTTAATTGTAAAGTACTTATAAGTTCCAAAACCAGACATCCATGCTGTTCTGAAAGGGAGAATATTCTAAGGGATCTGTTCACATGGCTTGAAAAATAGACCTTTGCCATCTAAGTAACAGGCTTGAAAAATGTTTTACTCAATAAATGTGGAAGATACCCAGTTGTACAAATCCACAAAACCACATCCTGCTGTTTTAAGGAAAAAGTGCAGCAGTTATAAGAAACTTCAGACAGTTTGTGATGGAAGTTGTTCATGGTGAATGTAGCGTACAAACCTCTTCAGCTTGCCAGTGCAGAGACATGTATGGGATGTGGCTGGGAAGGAGCTTCTGTGGTGAAGTGCAGGTTTGGAAAAATGATGCACTTACAAGAAGAGACACATTGGAATGCTGTGGTGGGTTTCACAGGTCAGCTGGGCAGAGAAAGTAATATCCAGCATAAAACTGCTGTGGGAGTCTCAGGGGAACTTTTAGTCCTGGGGCAGGTAGAAAATGCGCAGGTGAGTGCTGCTGCCTTCTTGCCTCTGTTTGGTCACCCTAAACTGCACTGTATAGCTGGTTCTTAGTTTTTGGTTGCTTTTGAAGGTGTATAGCAACCAAATAGGAGAAAGCAGGCCTAGGGATTTACCGCAGAGTAGGCAGCATTAGTTTTTTGAGGAGCTGTCTCTAGATGGTGCATTTTAAAGATTGACTGCATGGCTGTGTCTGAAGATTAAGGAAGAGTGGATTTGAGGGTCACACAATTTGGTTTCCTGAGTGCAGTAGTTGGTGACATACTGCACAATGTGTTTGTTGTGTAGTCTGCAAGAAAAGTAAAGTCAAATGTGAAAATATCTTGCATATTTATCGTTCCAACCTAAGGTGTCCCTTCATAACTGCTCAAACCTGTGTTTGTAGTATAAGTTACTTTCCTTTGTTTTGTTTTCTAAATGGCTAATACGTTCTGTTGATTATCAGGAAAGTGAAAATTCTCTGAGCGTAAGATTTTAATTTTTTTTTTTAAATACAGTAATTTGCTGCATCTTTGTGTATCTGCTAAATTGTATTTAACTGTGCAGAAATCTAGTGTGGCACTCTGATTTAAAACTCAACAAAACACAGGTGGTGCAGAGAAGATGAACAAAGAATTGCTTTCCACTGTCTCTTGCCGTACAAAAACCAGAGGGTGTTGAATGGAACCTGAAAGGATCTCGTTCAAGACAGGCACCAGGTAGTAAGGCTGCTGAACTCCTTGCTGAGGGATGTTCTGTGCACTAAAAATGTATATGAACTCACAGTGTAGGACAAATTGATTCAGACATTTAAGAGAAGCTGTTAAATACAAAAAACATCATCTGCAGCATTTGCCTGAGTAGTAGACAGTAGCTGGAGAGGATCTGGGAAAGTTTCTCTGCAGGTTTATGCTCCTCTATTTCTTCCAAGGCATTTCCTTCTGACTCTCTTTGATGATGGCTGAGTGAACCATGGGTGTGGTTGTCCTTAGGTACAAGGCATAGGTCCAATGTAAAATTAAAAAGAACTCTTTATGACTCAGTTATGATTCTATGCTGCCTTACTGTAAACAACAGCCAAAGAGCCAAATGCTGCAGGAGTCTGCAGATTTAGGAAGATTGTAGTGGTAGGCAATTTTGCTTGCACTTTGAAAATGATTTCTGCATAAGGGATGGAAAAATACTTAAGAAAGCTTTCCAGGAAAGCTGAATTTTTTTGCTTTTAAAAGGCTACTTTTGATGTATTAAGCATAAGCAGTAGCGTAGCAGCAGCCAGTATGACTGCCGAAGGTTTTTTTTGGAATTCACAGTTTACATATCATGTATTTACAAATGTAAATACATGTGTTCAGATAGATAGTTATAAAAATCATCAAATTACTTGTTGTGTATAGCTTTATTGGAATATTCTTAGTAGGTACTATGATGTTTGGTGTTCTCAGCAGAGAGTAGAGAGCCTTTCAAAAAACAGGGTGGGGGGAAAGGAACACGTGGGTTTAGCATTACTAGGCAACTATCTTGTAACAGTGACATTGATAATTAATATTAGAAAATAATATACCAGTTCTTGAAGCTGGTTAGTTTGTGAGGAGGTTCCAGCTACAGGTTGGTTCTAGTGTGGCGGCTTCTATGTAACTCTGTTTTTCTCTCTAGCACTGCATTCTTACTGACTGGTGCATAAACATATACTGAAAGTCTGAGTTACGAATCTGTTGCTCTAAAGTATTTCAGAATACTCCTTTAAATTTTCCAGTGATGTCAAGGCTGATGGTGCTGGAGAAGCTAGTAAACCTACAGAGATGCCTATGCAGAGAAGAAAACGTATTTCCACTGTGCCCAATCTGAAACCGAGAGCTGGGCCTTCATCTGCGCAGCGTTTAGCATCAAAACCTCTGAGGCAAGCATCACAGGCTCCTGAAGGCAGTGCTTCACTTCAGAAGGATTCGTCTCCATCAGAGGAGAGTAATGTTGAAAGCTCTTTAAAGTCTCCTATGCTGCCTGAAAAGAAAATACCTGTACCACAAGTGCCACAGTTTTCCCCACTAAAAAAATCAGCAAACAAAGAGCAAACTGTAGATGTAACTGCTCAAAAAAATGATGATACCTTGCAGAAGAATGTACCCTCCCCACTCAAGGAGAGACCAACACAGGAAAGATCAGGACCACAAGAGGAAAAGCTACCTGTGAATCCTGCTCCTGTAAAAGAGAAACGAGTATGTTCTGACCGTGAAAGGATCCTCAAAGCTCGGAAGTTAAGAGAAATGCTTAAAGAAGAGCTGAAGAAAGAGCGGATGGTAAGCCTCTGTGTTCAGTAGTGCTGATCTGTGAAGGGCAATTGTGTGATGCACCTAACACGTTATCTCTTTGCAGAGATCTTTCCTGATGATCATTAGTTGCTTACTGCTAATAGTCTGTGTTCTCATAGCTGTATGGATTTAGTCTGTTTATAAGCAGTAGTAGCACTGTGTTCCCTCATAACACAGTTATTGTGTATCTTTTGATTAGCCCCATAAGCGTTTTTGGTATGAAACCTGTGGTAAGTTTCACAGTTGGGAAGTATGGTTAAGAAGCTTGGTATTTGGGGCCCTCTTATCTTTTCACCTCGATTGTTGACTAAGTTCTGTAATTTTTAATAACTTTTCACTTGTGCCAAGTACTGAATTTCTCTTGAAAGGGTAAGTTACTTAAGGTCTGTTGGGGTCCTCTCTGACAAAGGGACGCTTTTAAGGTAATCTTACTTCAGTTGTTGGAGGGAAGGGTGGGAACAATAAACCTTCCTGAATAAGGTGCTCTCTAAACAAATAAAAATATTCATTTGGGAAATATAAAGTACTTTCAGTGTGAATTTAAGGGTGTTTTTCTCTTTTTGTGTGGAAACAGTTGAAACACAGGCCTCCAGTAATTGAGGGACGTTCTCCACCAGATCGTTCTAAAATGACCATGAGAGACTTGATATACTATCTACCAGAAAACAATCCTATGAAGTAAGTATGATTATTTTTCTCTTTCCTTAGGTTAAATTATTTTTCTTTTTTCTACTGATTTAATAGATGTGAAAATGAAAATTCTTAAATCTGGAGTCTTAGATGCAGTATTGTTGCAATGGTAACAAAAGCTGTTAGACATTTGCACATCTACTCAGTCTTCATACAGAAATAAGAATGGAGATTACCATACTAATTGAAATATGAAAACATGAACCTGTCCCCAGTGTTGATTTGTCTCTGTACAAATGCAGAATAATAGAAATAATTTTTGTGGTTTTTTGTTTGTTTTGTTTTGTGGGGTTTTTTTCTTTTTGTTTGTTTGTTTGATTGATTGATTTTTCTTGTTTGGTTTGTTTTTTTGTTTCGTTGTGTTTTGGTTTTGTTTTATTAGCTGCTGTTAAACTTTTAGTTATGGCTTCTAGGGACGTTATGACTGCCTGCCCAACCTAGTGGACTACATGAAGCTAAGCATTTCGCCATCCCAGCTGCTGAAGTGCAAAATGCACAGTAAGACCCCTGAGGTCTCTCCGTTCCAGCTTCATGGATATAGCTACTCTGTTCCCTTTACACATTTTGCTAGTAGCAAGGCTGAGTGAGAATCCCAGAACTGCATATACACAGGGAATGCTAACATAGCTGGCTTGCACAGACTGCCACAGGCAGAGGCACGGCCTTTTTTTGCTGTACCTACCAAAAAAAGCCACATAAGCAGAAGTACAGCTATCTAAGTCCTGTTCTTCCTCTCAGTAGCAGACCAGTTTTCTGCTATTGTCTGTTACCACCTGCTTGTTAATGTTTCTGTGCTTCTGTGTGATAGTTATCACTTCCCTTGTTTTGTTTTGTTTTGGTTTTTTTTACACTGAAAAATCCTTAAGCAGGTAATGAACTAGATGCTCTCACATTCTCTGTACCTTTACAGTGGATTGCTGCTTGAAATATCTTTTTTTCTCCTTGATTATACAAAAAAAGCCCACAGAATTCATTGCGCAGTGGTGGTTTTCAGCTAGACTTAAGTCTAGATGTTGTACAGAGAACTGGAAAAAAACCTTTGTGTTTTTTTGTCTGTTACCCAATAAAGCATATTTTGTGGAATGAAGCAGGAATCTATCTGTACAAACATTCATCTCTACCTTTTTGTAAAATTCTAGGTCTTCACTGGCAGAAGAAAAGAGAACAGAAAAAAGTTCTGCACTGAATCAAATGAAAGAGTAAGTGATGATGGAAATACTTATGGTCAAAAAGTTTTCTGATGTTGTTAGAAACCCACCCACCTCCCCCCCCGCCCCGTTTCTGTGGTGATACTAAGTGTAGGGGGTTTTTGGGGGTTCGTTTTTTTTTTTTTACACTGTTTGAATATCACAGCCCGTATTTATAACAAATTGTAATTTGGGACGGGAGAGTGGTTAAAGAGCATTTTGCTTTTTGGATTTGTCTATTTTACAATAGAATGAAAAGCAGATTCTAGCATTTATATGCTGACTAACTTGCTGATGGTGTGAATTGCTGGGTGGTTCATTAAATGGTTAAATGTTTGGCATACGGAGAAACCATTCAAAACACTAACAAAACTAGTATTTTTGCTTCATCTATTAAAATTTTAGACAAGAAGAGAAAAGTACTCCTGATCATGAAGATGAGGAGGAAGATGAGGAAGCAGAGAATGGGGAGGAGAGTCAGGATGGTCCACTTCTAGTTCCTCGTGTGAAAGTAGCAGAAGATGGTTCAATTATTCTGGATGAAGAAAGGTAAAAAATTCTGTCCCTGACTCATGCACAATATACAGTACATTGCTGCTTAGTTTGTGAATACAGAACAGTTACTTTGGATGGAGACAAATGCGAGTGAGTGTGTTTCTGTTGAGAGTTGAACTGTCCTAACTTAGGAAACAGTACAAATATGTGGCAAAATATGAGCAGCAGTTGTGGCAGACTTTCTCTAAAAGAAATGTTTTTGGAGAAGGAGATAGAAAGGAAGACGTCATATTTTGTTATAGTGAACAAATACTGAATAATCGTCAAACTTCCAAATGTCTACTTTTTAGTTAACTTTGTTTCTCACAGTATGCATGTCTGCTTACTGTAATTTGGCTGTCAGTATGACTTGCTCCAGCTTTGCATCTTGCGTGTTGCTGCTTTATATGTTTATGTAAATATATATTTATTAATCTGTTTTCAGTAACTTTGCTTAGAATATGGCTTTTTAAAAGTAATGATTATCAAATTATTGAGTTCCCCAGATGTATTATTAGCATGAGATTTAGGCCAAGGTTAGAGCAGTCCTGGTGAAAGAATTTGAAAGTATTCAAAAAGGATATGGAGAGGCTCTTGTGGTTTTGCAAAACAATTTTCTTGAATGTTAAAAAGACAGTATTTTTCTTTTATTTAAGTTATTTAATTATGCCTGTCTATACTGTATCTTACAAAAATCATATGTATGTTTACAGGCTGGGTTAGGATAATGAGTTTTTGCTGCATTGTCTCATTAAAATGCATGTTAATGTAATTATTAAACCTGGTTACACAGTACAAACTCTGATTTGTGGCTGGCCTGTAAATATTTAGTATGTCTTGTTAGCATTATTTTCAGGTAAGTTTCTGTGTGTGTTTGCTTTTCCAGTTTAACTGTAGAAGTTCTAAGAACAAAAGGTCCATGTGTTGTAGAAGAAAATGACCCTATCTTTGAACGTGGCTCTACAACTACGTATTCGAGCTTCAGGAGAAGTTTTTACACAAAACCATGGTCAAATAAAGGTGAGCATATTTTGGGTTCAAGTTTTGAGTCTGCAAAAAAATCTCAGTTTTCCATTTATGCTTTGTACTCAACAATTTTTATTTGTAGTGGAGTAAACGGATCTGTTTGTGTGACATAGTCTCAACCCTCCAAACTCTTAGAATAAGTAGAGCTCTGATGCTTACTGTGAAAACTGGCTTTTTTAAGAAATCAAATGCCTTGTGATGTGAATGCTGTCCCTGATTTCCTTCTGTCATGGATATTTAGGCACTGTGAAAATGCTGGTCTGCGTTATCAAAAGTGTAATTTTGGATTCTGGATTCTCTTTTCATGTTCTGCAGTTTTATGACAAATTAGAGAGTTCTTTTTGTTAAGAGGTCACTCAGCAATGTTATTAGAGGTACTTAGGTGAAATAATACGCATATTCCAGCTGAGCTGAACTTGTAGCAACAGTAGATATCCTTAAAGTTATTGATCTTGTTGCATTAAGTTTGGTGTTTTTATTTTAGGTAGCAAGAAGAATGGTTAACTGAATACCTAAGTATGTGAATCTTTTTTCTTTCTTTTTTTTCCCCCCACTCCAGAAACAGACATGTTCTTTTTAGCAATCAGTATGGTAGGAACAGACTTTTCCTTGATTGGACGGCTGTTTCCTCATAGAGCCAGAGCAGAAATTAAGGTAAAAATTAAAGCAGTCAGTAAAGCAAGTAGATGTTTGTTTTCACTTTTCTTTTTCTCATTTGCTATTCCTATGCTTCCTCTATTAGTATTCATAATTTTGATGTTAATTGGATCTATAGCAATGCCTTCTTTAATACCTGTTCCCAAGAGATATTAAGTGTCTGAAACATTAATATGCTGGGTTGAATTCCAGTCAACATATTCAGTAAATCTAGCATACCTAGACACAGTTTGTTTCTCTTTTCTTTTAATTGAAGAATGCTGATAAGCATAATTGGATGTTTGGTGAGGGTCGCCTGTGTGGCCTCTTTCATGGTATCCGCCTGGGAAACTCATTGATATTTCAAACCCTGCTTAGATGTGAAGTAAGGACAAAAATGTTGAAAATAAAAAAAAATAAAATTGTGACTAGTGTTATCTATTGGTGACAGATTTTATATCTAATTATAAACTTGTGTTCTGTGAGTGCGCTTGTGAGTTCTAACAACTTTGGTTGGTAGAAAATTTGTTGCATTGAAGGCTTATCTTGATCTACTTTTTTGTACAGTATAATGTTACTAAAAAGGACAATTATACCCTTGCTTTTAGAACAAGTTCAAACGTGAGGAAAAAGCTAATGGATGGAGGATAGACAAAGCTTTCAGTAAGTAAAGTAAATGTACCCTGCCCTACAATGAGTCATTAAATTGTAGTTGTGTTTTTTCATATGTAAGTCCTAGAGCAGCATGTTAATACATTATTTGACATTATTGTACAATTCGTGTATTGTAGCATCACTTCTTCAATTTTCTAAACTGCTAAGTGCTGTAACCTTATTACTATTTGTTTTCAAACCCAAGCTACCATAATCTATATATATGTCAACTCTAGTCCCTGCTCAAGTGATACAGAAATTATTTTAAGAAAGAATATTCTGTTTAAATTTATATAACCTTTGCTTTTTAGGATCATAACATGTACCACTGATTATTTTACAAAGCAAAAACTTGGAAAAATTATTGACTTTGATGTATTTTCTGTTTGCTTTAATCTTACAGAAGAAAAGCGGCCTTTTGACTTTGAATTCTTTGCCCAGCTGCTTGAGAAGGTCTTAGCAGATGAGGAAAAGAGGAAGCATAAGACCGTTAAAAGCCAGAAGCCAAGGGAAAAGAAGCCACCAAGGCCTCGGAAGAAGCCAAAAGGTACATCAGAAGAATGCTTAAGATAGCATTTGCAGAGCAGTGGTCAGTAATGTGTTGCCAGCAGGGGAAAAATCGCGTAGGGAATCTTTTCATTCCTTGTAGCAGACAGGGGAAGAGGATCCTGGCTTCATAGTGTAACTTTTTCAGGTGTAGTTTACTGACGTGTGGGATGATAATAACTGGTAGCAGCCCCTTTCCTAAGATGAGTTTTCTCTGGACAGGAATCTAAGACCACCCTGAAATTAGTGCTCTTCCACAGTCTGAAGCACTGATACTCTAAACAGGATATTCTAATTTAACAGTTGATAAGTATCTCTATGAGTTGCTAACAAATTCACTTTTAGAATCCTTGGGCTAAAACTGTATTTTTGGCAAGGCTGTTTCGTGACTTTTAATTTAAATTCTTCTTACCCTTAAAACTCTCTTTTTTCGAGGGCTCTGGTTCTCCTTTAATTATAGTTTGACTCCCTAAATCTGAATGGTGTGATTCTTTTCAAGAAGTCTTATAAGAGTTGTTTTAGTTTTCTGGTCTGTTCAAAATAAACGGTAAAGATTATGTTTAATTACTGTTGATCACCATATAGTGTTTTTATTACCTCAGTACCTTTGAAGCGACTTTTCAGAGATGTGCTTAAATTAGAAACAGTTATAGTGACACCATTTCGTAAATTCCCTGCTAATTCTCTGGGGTTGTTCATTTGTTTGTTCCACAAGAGCCCATTTTCTTCCTAAGTAGTATTGTGGAACAAACAAGTGAACAACCTTTTTAAAGGGGATGCTAGCTATGAAGCTACATTGGTTTTTAGGTGTTAAAATTGACATAGTTCCTGCTTTTCTTGATTTCAGATTTGATTAAGTAAAATGTTCCACCTATTAGGACTTAGAGCCACATATAGAAATTCTGTTCGTAGACTTCAGTGGTAGTTTAAAGGTACTTTATGTGTAAAGGAATGTGAGTATGCCTTTCTACTTCTCTTGCCTTTTGGAATTTGTAATTACTGGGGAACAAATTTGTGTAAGAATAGGGAAAGGTTCTTGTTGGTTAATGTTCTGCATAAATAACAAGATCAAGACAAAATATCCTAAAAAGGAGAAGGAAGAGAATTTTAGAAACTTGTTAAACCCAGAAGAAAATTTGTGAGTTATTAACTAAATAATAATTTAGCTTTCTTGTGTAAATAAGAAATTACTAACTACTATACCTTTATTGATTAAAAAATTAAATGATTAAAATTGCTTTTTCATGGCATACTTTCTGCAACTATCATCACTTCTTTCTGAAGAGATACAATTCTTTTCAGGAATAGCAATACCTACTTTTCCTGGTGGCTGTGCAACCTGTTAAAAAGTATAGGAACAAGAATATTTACTAAATTGGCTTTATATCATATATTGACTACCCTGGTGAAGTGTTGTTCCATGTGCAGAACGTGTTTACTGTTGAAGTTAATCTATGCTGAATCTTTTCTGGTAAGTCAGTGACTGACTTCTTATGGTCCTGCTCGTTTTCCTGGCAGTATATTTGCAGTGATGTATGGATTAACAAGATGTTGCTAGTGGAGATACCTTTGCCGTTTATGTTGCCTAATACTTCACCAGTCTATTAACCAGGAACTATTTTGTCTGAATAGCAAAAGCTGCCAGCACAGAAGCTGCTAATGATCAAGATGATTCTCAGGAAGCCAGAATTTCTGGTGCAGAAACAGAAGCAGATGCTGTGACAGCTGAGAAAGAAAATGAGGAATCTTTGGGCATTTCTGAACAGGCAGAAGAACAGGCTGCATTAGAGCCAGTGTTAGTGAAAAAGAAGAGAAAGAAGAAGAAAAAAGATGATCTTGAACAGGAAAGAGAGAATCTTCCAGAAGAAATGGCTGTCCCTCCAAAAATTGCTGAGGAAGGGAAGTCCCCTAAGAAAAGTAAGAGGCAAAAATGCTCACTTTCAAATATAAATTTTATATAAAGACATTGCAAACTTAAAAAATGAGAACTTGAGTTTTGATTTATATCACTGATCTATGTTGGGAGGTTGCGGAACAATGCTTTTCAAAATCAGCTTTCATACTAAATACATACTTCATTTTAGCTGAGAACAGTTCTCTTAAATCTTAACGTTTAGGCATTTTCTGCTGGGATTTTTTTCTCTTAAACTAAATCTTGCTTCACTGTAGCTAGGATTTGAAAATTGGAATTCTAAGATTTGACCAGAATGTCCAAATTGATGTAATTTTTATTCAGTAGCAGAAAAAAGCGTGGTATGTGATGCAAAGAAAGATGATCATGCTACCTGTAGAGAAGAATTGGACAGTGTTACGGAAGGAAAACAAGATGAGACTGCTGTTACAGAGGAAGAGAGATCAGAGTCCCTTTTACCAGTGGATGACACAATGGAGAGAGAAAGTGATGTCAATTTATGCAGGTAATGTTTAAAATCTTAGGTTATCTTTTAAAGTCTTAAAAGCTTAGGCAAAATAAGAACAGTTCAGAGTTTCAATACTGGTTTTATTCATGCTTATCATCATGTTAACTGGCACAGAATGGGCAGGGTTTTTTGGTATTTGGGGACCATCACTGGGTTTTCAGAAACTGTTTTCAATTTACACTCTTAGTGTATTTTCTGCCCTGATGGGCTGTCCTTGTAAAATTTATTTATGTTAATACTAAAATCCCATCCAAAACTGCTTCACTTTTTGGAGTGTTCATGGACGCTATTGGCTTATCCTAACTCCTGATATTTCTTTTAAAGCACTGCTTGGTAATGTTGCTAAGTAGTGTTGCTATACACTTGGAATTTATATCTGTTTTCAGTAAGATGTTTCTTGTGGGAAAGGTATGTTGCTTGGACTTTATTTGTGCAGAATCTGGGTGCGGAGCAAGCTTTTGTTTTCAATTTTGGACATTATTTTACTAGAAAGGGTTATGTTTATTCACTTGTTGAATGTTTATTAAACTTGTTATATAAGGAAGTGGTAAATCTAAGAAGTCGTTATGAAGCTGTTACTGCTGCTTCAGAATTTAATGTGTTAATTGTTGTATTTAGCTGTATTGTACTGCTTATTATTTCATACAGATTCCCAGAAAATTTTATGTGCTTTAATACCTCATTGGAATCATATGAAGGAACAGA
The DNA here is from genome assembly GCF_000696875.1 of Nestor notabilis. NCBI lineage: Eukaryota > Metazoa > Chordata > Aves > Psittaciformes > Psittacidae > Nestor > Nestor notabilis. The sequence goes on along the minus strand of NW_009939685.1, from coordinate 12,997 downwards.
TTTGTCTTTGAACTCTATAATATAGAGTGTTACAGAAAATCAGGGGAAAAAAGGTTTCTGCGTACAGTTTATATTAAAGCCTGCTCTAATAATCAGATGGGATTTTAACATCTTCTTGTAATAGTATTACAAAAGTTGTTTTAAAGCTCGTATCCTGCAAATATCACAAAAACTTCTCAGATACTCTGAAACACATAAGTAATGTGAAATTTGCATATTTTTTGTGGAACTTGACCTATCTGTAAAGAATAATGCTTTTTAAATTAAAATACACTAATATGGTTTTGTGTGCTTTTATTGACTTCAGCTTTGAAGATAGCAATGAAGTTATACTAGAAATGGAACCTGCTAAACTGAGCATCCTGGATACTAGAGATGATACATCACAGGAAAGCCAGATTTCAGACTTACCAGTTTCAAAGATCAGAAGCAAAGAAAGACAATCTGAAGAAACTAGAGAAACAAAGGTGTTTTTTTTTCTTTTTTTTAATGTAGTTCTTACTTCTTAAGCAATTCCTCTTAACCATTATAGTGTTTTTGTAGATCAAAGCCCTTTTCTTTGCCTGTTTTTGTGATGGTTTTACCACTAGCAGAAAAAAGGCAACAAGTCTGAGAACATCACCAAAATTTAAATATTACCAATTTGGTTGGCTTTACTGAGTTGTCTGCTGCATTACATTTATTCAGAGAGTATCTGTGCATGCTTGGCTTATCTCATAGACAATTTAAACAGCTGCATAGTTTAATTATTCACAAGTGAAGCAGTATAATATCAATGGTAGTACTTAAGGGCAAGATTTTGCTGTCCTGTGCTTACTAGCACAGTGTTGGAAACTGGTTTGAGAAGGATGAGCAATTCAGTTGTTCATGCTACCTCAGGATGGAAACCTTTATAAACCCTTGTCCACTGGTACTGGCTCCCTTGAGAGGTTTCAGGAAAGATGTAAGAAACTGGACCAAGACTGAATGATCTTCCTTTGAGTACAGTCTAATCAGGTCCAGCAGTTTAGGAACCTTCTGAGATTGTGTCTGGCTTCTTTTCAAGCCCTTGATGCACCTCCTGCTTGTGAGTTTGTCTAGCTGCTTTACTGCATTCATCTGTACTGTTGTGGTGAATTGCATACTAAAGATGAGAGTTCATTCCTTTGTTTACTTAACTTAAAAAGTGTATTCTTTGGATTGTTTAAAGATGATAGCTGGTAGTTTGATATGAACTATACTTCCATTGTTACATTTCTGTTCATATTTATGGTGTTCCTGGTTATCTTTTCAAAGCTATGCTTGTTTATAATGCCAAATATTCCTCTCTCATGATCTGGATGATGGGGCGGAGTGTACCCTCAGCAAATTTGCAGATTACACAGAACCAGGAGTAGCTGCTGATACACCAGAAGGTTGTGCCGCCATCCAGAAGGACCTGGAGAGGCTGGAGAAATGGGCTGACTGGAATCCCATGAAGTTCAACAAGGGGAGGTGCAAAGTCCTGCACCTGGGGAGGAACAACCCCAGGCACCAGGACATGGTGGGGGCCACCCAGATGAGAAGCAGCAGGGTAGAGAAGAAACCCAGGAGTCCTGGTGCACACCAAATTGAGCATGAGCCAGCAATGTGCCCTGGATGCAAAAAAGACTAATGGAATCTCTCTTATGATGAAATGAACAGTTCAGCCTGGAGAAAGAGAAGGCTCAGGGGGATCTCTTCAACAGCTGTATAAAAACCTAAATGCAGGGTGCAAAGAAGACGGAGCCGGGCTCTATCAGTGGTGCCCAGTGACAGGACCAGAGGCAATGGGCACAAACTGAAACACAAGAGGATCCTTCTGAATAGTGGAAAATACAGTGGAAAATACTTTTCCAGTGTAATTGAGCACTGGCACAGTTACCCAGAGAGACCGTGGAGTCTCCATCTTTGGCAATAATCAAAAGGCATTTGGGCAGGGTATTGAGCAACCAGCTATAGGTGGCCCTGTGTGAGCAGATGATCTCCAGAAGACCCTTCCAACCTCAAACATTCTGTGAACCATATTCTTGTTTCTGCTTTTTTTTTTTTACATTACAGGAAGAAGTCTACATTTATCAGTTCCTTTCTGTATTTTTTTTCCTTATTCAGAACAAAGACATGCATGGCTTACAAAGACCGGATGAAAAGCAGAGTACATCAGAAAGCGATTCTCAATCTGAAGTCATGTAAGTAAAGGTATTTTTCCTTGAATTTACTTGAGCTTAACCTGTATTTACTTGATTTGGATACAGTTCTAATTGACCACCGTATGCTGGACTGGATGGTAGATCGTGATAACTTTTGAGTAGCAATGCTTTGACCGAGATACAAAATTTTATGTGGGAATGACGGGGAGGACTTAAATAAGCTTAGGAAAAAGCTAGCCCCACTACAATAGCAACAGTAGAGCTTCATTCAAACATTTGAAAGTAGATTCCACTGAAAGCCAGCAAAGTTTATTTGACACTCTGCGTTAAGCAGCATATTTTCTAATATCAGAAAGATGTTATGTGTTTTTTTTAAGGTTATTGCTGCATTACCTATGCAGTCTGTGGTGTTCTTGAAGTACGTCTTGGATCATATAAGACTTCAAGTTTCTCTTTGGTAATAATATATACCACCTCTTTTTACATCATAAGGAAAACTGACATGCCAGCAGGCAGAAGGCGTTTGCAAAGACCTAAACCCAATTTAGTGAGATCATCTGTAAGGAGAGAAGCATCAACACAAAAGAAGACGGAGGCTGAGACTTCATCTTTGAACCTTGTGAATGCTGATGAAAAGGTCAGAAGGAGGAGCATTGCTTAATATGCTATGCTCTTGATGCAGTATTGGTTTTCATCAGTGCTGGTACTGTGGACCAGCTACAGTCTAATAAGTAGTATTCTGAGTACTGCTTCTGAGATATCTGCACACTTGTCCAAGAGTAATATTCCTTGCCTCAATTCCAGTGCTCTGAGGAAGACAGTAGCAGAAGGAGGAACGAAGCCACAGAAGTAGAGAACATGGCTTTGGGTACTAAATCTGAGTAAGTATTGAGATTGCTTTTCCAGTCTTCTGGAATGAACTAACCATAATTGTTGATTTATTCTACATGGCGCTTTTACAAAAAGACAACAGTAATTGTGAAGTTTTAATATGAATCTTAAATTTGACTTCGGAATTTTGTTGGATGGTATCAGGTGGTACTGTGGTAGAAGGCATGTGCTTATTTTTTTGGGAATTTGAGGAAAGCATTACTTTATGAAGTACAAACTGTGCTTGAAATTTGGCAGGAGGTAGAGGGAGAAGTGATAACTATGCCTTTGCCTTCCTCCCAGCCTCAGTTGCCAGATAATAGCTCTGCTTCTGACACTTGCAGAAGCAGCACCTGTGGTATACAGTCTAGTTAGATTCCTCCCCTGTGTGCTAACTTCATACTTTTTTCTTAGGTAGATAAATTGAGTTTCTACACTCTGTAAGACTAAAGAAAGTTTGGCTCTTTTGTGAGGAAACTTGCATAAGTTTGTGCAAATCCTTCCAAAGACAACCCACTTACACTAAAGACAGCTGTGCAAGTCATTGAATATTACATAGACTTGAATATTGTGGAGTAAATGTCACTGTTGTGGATCCTTTGTGCAGAGAACCTGAAAAAAATGTAATTGCAAAGGCAATAGTTAGAGGATGTCGACAGAGATTTAAGCCTAATATTACAAGAGCATCTGGAAAGAAAGAAGAGCCTGAAAAAGATGCAGGAAATGATACAGTGTCTCATCCACAGCCTGAGGAGGAAACCGAAAAGGTATTTAATAGAGTAAGTTAGCTGGAGATAATGTGTTAGCTAAAAAGTTGCTGGATAGAATAGCAATGTTATCTTTTTAATTTTCTTCCCCTGAGTATGACCAGGAATCAGCCACTTAACTTAACCTGCAGTGACAGTGTGGCACTGTTTAGAGGCCTCAGCTAAGCTGGAGCTTGTCATTCGAACAGTAGATGCCAATAATCTTTCAGGTCCTGAAGCAAATACAGCTTTAGTTGTTTGATAGAGATTTTACTGCACCTTTCTGACTGTGTGAAATGTACCCCTGTAACTGTCTCTGTCCGTCACAAGCAATCCACTTTGTATCCTGTTACGGACAGTTACCTAGTCTGTTCGGTGATGCTGTACTTTATAAATGTAGGAAAGTTAATGTCTTAATGTTATATTTCTATTTAGAACACTGACCGAAGTAATAGGTCTGATGCTACCAGTGAAGAAGCTGGAGAAAAAGGTGATGAAGTCCTGGAGACAGTGCCTCAGTAAGTATGTGAAAAATGAGAAGACATGCTACTCTCCGACAATTTGCCATCCTTTTCACTTATGGTAGTATTACATATTATTGTAATTAGAGAAGTTTCTGAAGAAACTTCAGGAATAAAACAAAAATTGAGGGAAGAATAGGAATCTTTTTAATGCATGAAACAGATTAAATATTTTTGGTTTAAAAAAATTAAAAAATAAAAAAGCATTGCTTTTAAATGAGGTGTCAGTCATGATACACGCAGAAAAAAGTCGCTTGAAAGCTAAAACAAGTCTTCTCTACTAGCTTTAATACTGAAAAGCGTCAATTTCAGTGGCTGAGTATTTAAACAATTGGAAAAATTCCAACATACTGGCATTTTAATGCACATGTTAAGAAGTGTTTCCTGTATTTCTTTTCAGTGGAGAAATGGCAGCTGTAGTGCAACAGGAGAAATGTTTTACAGGAGAGATTGTTTTGAGAGGGATTAAAAAAAGGCTAGTTTGTATCTGATATTTTTACATTAGTAAGATTATGAAGTTATATATGTGTTTTCTGAATGTTTGTGATTTCTTAACCCTTCATTAAATTAGGTCCATCTGCCTCTAGACCAGATAGGAATACAAGAAGAGCCATTATGGGTCAGAAAAAGGGCTGTCTAGTGTGGTATCCTGTCTCCAGTGGGAAAAGAAAAAGAACAGGGCAAACATAAGTTTAAACTTGTCAGGTACTTTTTCAGTCTCTAGCAGATATACTTCTAACCTTACTATTTCATGAAGTTAGTAGTGCATAGCTCTGTTTTAGATAAGTGTATGTTGTTTAAAAGAAAAAAAAAATCACTTCTCCAAGTCTCCTCTCACTTCCATATGTGGTATGTAATTATGGATCTTAAATATTTTTCCAGGTCTAATGAAACAGCTGGTTTACAACAAGATGGCAAACAGAGTGTGCTGCAACCAGCACCTCTAAAGAGAGGCAGATTGCAGAGACCAAAACCAAATCTAGGAAGGAGTGTTCTAAGACAGAAAGACCTCACAGCTGAAAAAGCTCCTGAAGAGGAGAAAACTGAAGGTGGAGAACTACAAAAAGATATGATACACCATAAGGATGAAAGCAACGATCCGTGCCTTGAAAATGTAAGTTTCCTGACGAGTTGCTTAGGCACACTGTTTTGATAGGTCCTAAGTAGAAGCCTTTAGTATCAAAGATCTGGGTACATACCAGACAATTTGTAAGCATAGCCTTATCATGCTTTGTTTATCCTTTCAGAATAAACTGAATTGTCATAAAATTCCCGCATGCTTGCACTTGGGTTTTATTTTACATGGATAGATGGATTATATCTCACTCGGTTGTGTTATTTGTGATACCAGATCTGAAAAGAGAAGTGCAGAGAAAGGCGATCTCTTGGAAAAGAGACCACTTCAGATAGAAAATTAATAGGAAAATAAGAAATTTTTACTTTTAAAATATCTAGTTGGATGCACAGGAAGCAAGAGACATCTTTTTGAGTGTTTTTCTAAGAGATACTAAAACAAACGTTTTCATTTCCACTTGCTCTGCTAAAAGAGAGGTTGAGCAACTCTCATCTTAGAGTGAAACTTTTTCGGTTTAGGATGTGACAGTTCATGAAGACACTCAACCAGGCAATGTGACTTTAGAAGGGGATGTTTCTACAGATTCTGAGATGAACTCAATACAGGAAAAGTCCTCTGAAGCAGAAAGGTATGAAAATGAAAAGGGATTGTAAGATATCTTGAAACAGGTTCCAGATTTCAATACAAGGTAAGGTTATTTTTTAAATGGAGAGAAGTAGTTCAAAACCACCGATATCCCTAGGTATTCTTGATTTTTACATTCAACTTCAGCATTAAAACCAAGTTCTATATCTGTAATGAGATGTTTAATCAAGACAATACTAAACTTAAACAAACAAAACCCCAAGAGCTCAAAAGCACTAAATATGTATGCCCTTGGATATTGATTTATCTTTAGACTGTGAGCCTGATGCTCAGTTCCATAGTTATCTTCTCCATGTTGGTCCTAGCAATGTGTCCCTATGTGTTTATGTAAAGGGTTTGGTTTTTTATTAAATTGTCCTTTAAAAAGAACTCAAAATCCACAACTGTGCTGTAAATCTACTGGGTAGTTTTAAATATGATTAGACAAAGGCATTTTTAAAATGTTTATACTCTCAAAGCATGCACGCAAGTTGTTCTGAAATGGCATCTTTTTTTAACTTACCTTTGCTCACCTATTTGTAAGATACACAGGTTTTTGATGGCGTTCAAGGTGCTTTTTTCGGATCTTTTTTCACCATATAATTAACTTTATTATTCTTTTAAGAAAGATAAGATTTTTTATACTTGGCTACTGTATTGAAGAGAAATACATAAAAGCATGTCATTCATGACTTGGAGAACGACTGTTGTCCTATGCCTTCAGTTGTTCTTTTTGTTTGTTTTTGTAGGGAGTCTGGTCCTCAGAAGGAAGAGGAGAAAACTGTTCTATCAACAGCTTGGCAACTAAAGAGTCGATTCCAGAGACCAAAGCCAAATTTAAGAACGACAACTAGTAGGAAGAAAGTGCTGGATGTAAATAATACAGGTGTATCACAGGAAGATACCAACAAGGAAGGAAGTTTGATACAGTGTGACAGTGAATGTGGCATCCTTCTTGATACAGATGTAAGGCACTTTTTTTCTTTTTTCCCCTTTTTTAGTTATATTTGAATTTTTGGGTTTGTGAAATTAAATACTGATGATTTAAGAAATACAAAGTTAATATTTTTTGAATCCACGTTTTCAGAAGCTAAATTTTTCTACATGAAAACTCCTATACTTTCTACTTGGTTGTGTGTGAGGAGAAAAAGATTACCTCCATTCTGTATCTTGTTATGTGTCCAAACATCTTTCTGACTTGAGGTGGCCTTGTAGAGCTGACAGGGAAGAAAGAAAAGTATTAATAGAACATGGCAAAGAAGAAGTATAGATTTCAAGCTATTTTGTTTTAGATAAACAAATTTTGTATTTGTCCTTGAAAGACTAGGAAATTATTAGTGAGAGGTTAGAGGGTTTTTTCCAGGGAACACTTCAGAGGGTGACTAGTACTGGACTTTGTACTAATTGTACTGGACTTTGGACATCATGTCTCCTTTTGGTTTAGTATTATGACTTTTCCCTGGTTCTTGTGTTTACTTTTTTCAGGATGTAGGAAAACATCAAGTCCTGCAATCATTGGAGCTCTTAGGAAAGGAGAAGTCTGTTGGCTCTCAGGAGGTTTCTGAGAGTCCAAGCTGTAAGTCCCCAAAGAAATTTTCAAGATCAGAGGATGGCGAACTCAAGTCTTGTCTACCCAAGATTAGCCAAGATGACACCTCAGCCACTAACACAGAGTAAGGGCTTACCTACTTTTGTTTCATGACTTCTACAATGAAAATATTTTAAAAGGAAATCGTGTCAATAGATTGCCAACTGGCAAAGAAAATCTAATAAAAATACTGAATGAAATCTTAGTTCTCACAGATTTGACACTAGTGATACTAAAATTCCAGTTACTTCTATGCTAAACATTAAATTAATGAGCATTCATTTTACAGCTGTTTCATCATCTGAAACACAAGATTCATTTAATGTAAGCAGAGGAATACTGGTTTGCTATCAGAGAAACCATGTGAAAATTGACTTGACTTTATAGTAATAGGCAGGCAGTAAGTTAATACCTCCAGTAAGTTAATTAATTCTGTTGTGGAGCAGCTCCTCGGTCACTCCCCCACTTCTTTCCCCCTGACTCCTAGAGGGATGGGTAGGAAAATTGAAAGAATGTAAACCCCATGGGTTGAGATAAGAGCAGTCCAGTAACTAAGGTATAATACAAAACCAATACTGCTACCACCAATAATAATAATGATGAGGGAATAACAAGGGGAGAGAATATAAAACTAAAAGGGGAAAGGAAAAAAAACCCAATAACCAGCAGTGATGCACAATACAATTGCTCAGCACCCGCTGACCAGGACCCAGCCCGACCCAAGCAGCGATCTGCCTTTCCTGGTGACTCCCCCCCGTTTCTATACTGGGCGTAACGTGCTGTGGTATGGAATACCACTTTGGCTAGTTCAGGTCAGGGGTCCTGTCTCTGCTCCCTCCCAGCTTTTTGTGCCCCTTCTCATGTCAGAGCATGAGAGACTGAAAAGTCCTTGGTCGGCATAAGCACTACTGAGTAACAACTAAAAACATCGGTGTGTTATCAGCACTGTTCTCAGACTAAAGCAGAAAACACAGCACTGCACTAGCTACTAAGAAGGAGAAAAATAACTGCTGCAGCTGAACCCAGGACAGAAATACATGGTGAAACCAAGTTTTATGTTTGTAACTTAAACTCGGCAGAACTTTACTTTTACATGGTTTCTTTTAAAAACTCAGTTGTTTTTTATACTTAAGTATAATGAACCTGTGTTTGTTAATGATGTGCTTTTGTATTAAATTGCGGGTTTATTTTTTTTCTGTCTGACTTTGCACTGATAGCAAAAATAGCACTGGAGAACATAAACAAACGCCTCTTCAACCTGCCCAATTAGTGCGGCGCAGATTCCAGAGGTATAAGCCAAACTTGGTAAGAGCTGTTGTAAGGAAGGAATTACAAATACCAGAAAAGAAGATGGAGAAAACTCCTGAACCAGAGCAGTCAGTATTGCAAGAAGATGAGTCTGCCAGTACTCTCATTGTAAGTCTTAGTAAGTGCTTTGTGTTCAAAAGCATGGTTCCAAGTTGCATGTTCTATTTTATGAACGTAAATTAGAGCATCTAAATTTCATTCCATGAAGCAGAGATGCTACACTAGATGAAAAAAAACCCCCAAGCCCTGGTATGTTGAGGTGTTGCACGTACCTCAACAGACACTTTACTAAGCACTGTAAAAGGTATTAATCCTTGAAAGCCATCCAGTATGATGAAATCAGTGAAGTCTACAACTTATGCTATTAATGTCTTCTGGAATAAGAAGATCTGATTTTGATCAGATTGCATTATAGAGAAAAGGATTATGCAGCATTTAAGGTAAATGCTAGAATAAAGATGTGATTTATATTACAATACAGAAATATTAGCTTCTCTGTTTATCTTTCCTGTTTGGATGAATCAAATCTGTATTGAGGAATCTAGTATAGAATATCAAGAGAAGGTATAGGATAGCTATTTTCCTGGTGGTTTTTGTTTGGTTTTTTTTTTTATGTCTTATTAATTTGGTAAGCTTTAGCTTCACCACAACAGTCCCTGACACTCCTCTACTTTACACAGGTAAACTGAGTCATTCACCTACATGTATCCCCACAGACACTTTACTAGGCACTGTGAAAGGTACTGAAATCCTTGAAAGCCATGCCAGTATGATGAAATCTCTGTAACCCTTTTGTGGGTTGCTCATGCCAGTGGTGTAGGCATGACTGCACAGACTTGCCTTAGATCTCGAACATGACTAAGCTTTCTAAGAGTGACCTTTTTTTTTTTTTTTGAGTGTTTTTTGTTGTTGGTTTTTTTTTTTGAGCTGTTTTGTTCTTGCACCTCTGTAGTCCTGGCTTGGAGTACTTGTGTGCCATGTTCCCAGAGAGGAGCACAAGTACACTGCATTTGTAATCTCCCTCTCGGTGCCGCAGTGTCAGCTAACCCCTAACTGAGATAGTTGTTTGCAATTTAGCTTTGGCTGTTCTAGACCTGTGGACCATGCTTATACATCTCCCCTGTGCTGTGGAAATCTGTAGAACCACAGCAGGTCTGATGATCCTCTGTACTAATAAAGCTGTCATGGACCTGGAGTGCTGAGGGATGTGTTTGAGTGGCTTATTTGTGGAATTAGTGTGGCAAATACACAAATAAAAACAGCAAGGCCCTATGAACATGAGGTTATAGTGGCTTGCATGTGTCTGTGCTGTGCTCTGCAGTATCCAGTTTTAAAAGGTTTTTCCATTTGCCAAAGGGTTTTGTTTCCATAGAGTTGATTGAATGCTAAATAGAACTGTGCTAAATAGAACCCATAATGCTTGGGTGCATATAGCATTTAAAAGCCTAATTCTAGGTAGCCCAGGACTAAGACTTTTCGGTTCATGCTTGTCTGTAAATTGAATTATGTGCTTAGGCAGATTACCCTCAATAAATAAAAGGTGATTCTTTTCTTGATTCAGGTTGGTAAAACAGCACAGAGATCTGTAGTTTGTATGTTCTTATACAAGTTCAGTTTAGTAACTTGCTTGCTTGTCTTATTCTTCATGGGGTTTTTCTTTTTTTTTTCTAATTGCAAATTAAAGGGTACAAATGAAGCAGTATTGTGTCAAGCAGATGTATTGAGCAAAGTGGAACAGGAACAGCAAGAGGTGCCTCAGCTGCCCTGTATTTCTGAAAACATATTGTGTGAACAAAGCAGGTGAGGCTAGAGTTCATCAAAACTGCACTTGAAAAAACTTTGTGTGGTACATGAGACACCTTCGCATATGTTAATTCTTTTGTTCCTTGTTACCTGTCTTTTCCCAGTGTTCAGTGCCTATAGGCAGCTTCTTCCCATGTTTTCAGAGCACACTTTTAGTTGAGCTGAACTACTTGTCATTGTTTATTTGGTACATGCTTGATCTGCATGAGCTCATCGATCTTTTGGACTAGGCTTTTCTTTCATTTGGTTTGTATTTGCATATACAGTGATCAGTAACATGTAACAAGTTAAAATTGTGCAAAATGTCAGAGATCTGTCTTATTGATCCCAGTGTGCTCTTCTATTTTACTGCTGTTCTTGTTAAAACAAGCTCTTAAGCATGTATTAGACTGCAGGTACTTTGATGTTGGTGTGGTTAGCAACACAACTTTTTGCTTTATTAAAAATACCTTGACAAAGAAATCTGTTTATTCATCCTTGCATGTTAATGATGAATGCTCAAAATAAGAAATATGTATTTGAAAAGATAGTTGTCTCTATTTTAAACGAAACAGTGTTTCAGTCTCTAACCCTTTTGTATAACTGTTGATTCAAACTTAATCAATTCAGAATTGCTTTTTTCTTCTCTCAACCAAAGTCAAGTGACATAATTTTCTTTTGGTTTGTCTGTTTGCTTTAAATTCACTAGTGCTGAAAAATCCACTTCCCAAGAAGGCAAGCTGGGTGCTCTGGGATCAGGACATTTCATAAGGAAAGCATCTCCAAGAATTAGGCCGAACCTAAAAAGAGCATATAGGGAAAAAGAATCTCCAGTGGCACGAACACTTGCTGCTCCAGTTGAGGAAAAAGCAAATAAAGGAGAAAATCTGCCTATGGTAGAAGAATCTGAGGAACTTCCTTCCTCAAAAGTAAGAATCCTGGTCAGATGTTTCTGACTATACTTTCTGATGCTTGGTTCTGCACTAGGACATCCAAATAAGCTGTTTAAGCGCATAAATTAATTTTGGACTAATAAGAATACATGCTTGTTTAATATTTGCACTCTATTGTGAAGTCTTCAAAAATTCTGTTAGTGACACATTGGTAATATGTAGACTTCTGTTATCAAATCTAAAGATCTCACTTAAACGTTGAAATTTCAGTCATGTTCATGATACATGAGGTTACCTACGTGTCATATTTCTGTTGTTGGGTTTCTTCTGAACTCCTTGGTTGTTGCTCATGGAAGTTTAAGAGAAATTTTGTCTCAAGTTAAGGTCTTGATCATAACTTGAAATGCTTTATTTTACAGGTGATATATATTGTGCTAATTCTGTTTGGTTTTTTGTTTGTTTGTTTGTTTTCTTCCCCCTCAACTGAAAGGATGACATGGAAGTACCATTGTCTGTGGAGAGTTTGGTCAAGGATGACAATCTAGACATAAATCTGAAAAGTAGGAAGTCAGAAACACTCTGTTCCCCTGAAAAATCACCAAACTGCCACAATAAGGCAGAACAAGAACAACAGCTATCTGAAGATACAATAGGAATCATTCAGGATACTGCAGAAAGGTAAAGTTTGTTGTTGGCAAAATACACAAAGTTTTTGAAGAGCTTTTTTTATTTGCCCAGTTGTTTTCATCCAGCATTTGCTTTTTGAAGTGTAGTTTCTGAGCTGTACTAGATACACTGCGAAGGTCACTAGGTGGCATCCTTAGGTAATATAAGAGTTTTTAACAGGCTTCTTCTCAAGGTTGTTTTCCTTTTTAGAAAGTACTTTGCAGGAGAGAGTAGAAGTAAATAATCAGAGTCTAGCTGTCTGAATTTCACAGACAGGGTACAATTCTTAGGGTACAATGCACTAGAAATGTGGGCTGTTGAAAGGAAGACTGAGCAGTGACTTTTTCAATCACTTTAATTGCAAAGTGATAGGTAGAGTAACATGAAATAGGCTTGCTGTCTATTTCCAGAAAGAGACATTCATGCAACAATGTGCAGTGTCCTAGTTCTTTGGAGGAGCGGGTACTTTTTATGTACGTGCAATATGAGGCAGATAGAGCCATTTAGATGTAACAGTTCTGGATTATGTTATAACCTACATTTTGTTCAATCTTAACAGATACAGAGCAGCCTCAGATCAATTTACTTTTGCTGTTTTCTGAAATGAGCTTCCAGTTTCTGTCTGTCTCTGAGCCTCTATGTAAAATCTCTTCCATAACTTATATTGAAATCATATCCCAGAGTCTTTGTGCTAACAAGAAAAGGGCCTTGCCATACAATCCTCTTGGCTTCTGTGGTGGCAGAATTTCACAGAATGTTTGAGGTTGGAAGGGTCTT